>NW_027223767.1:51721974-51905218 GCF_028538775.1 Myotis yumanensis
CAGCCCCCACAGCTCACCCTCCACTCCCTGTCCCCCGGAGAGCCCTTCCTCCTGCTGAGCAGTCTCAGGCAGACACGACCCAACATTAACTACAATTTCAGGATGATTTCCTGGCGGGGGGGGGGGGGGGGGGGGGGGGAGGGGGAATTCTGGCAGACAGCGGGGGCCAGGCCATCTGGGGCTCCTCACTGGCCCAGCAGTGCTCCCTCTGCCCTCGGGGCCTGGCTGAGTCCTGCAGCAGAGACAGGAGGACAGACAGGAGGCTGGCCCAGGGGGGACTCTCGCTTCCCGAAGAGCCAGCGTGGCAGCCGGTGTCTCTGGCTCACGAGGTGTCCAGAGGTTCCCGCAAGAGCAGACACTGAGGGGGCGGGGGCCCTTCATTATTTGGGGTCTCTGCCTAGCAAGCCCTGGGAGAGGCCCCACAAGTCACCCAGGAACATGGGGGGGGACCTCACAGAGTGACTGCCCCACAGTGGGGCGTGGGGACCCCACCTGAGGGCCAGGGCCTACAGCCCAGGTCCTCCAAGCTCCTCTGGGTCCCCGTGCGGGAACCCCTGGTCGGGAGGGGCTGGTGCCCCTGGGAGGTGAACCTGCTGCCCACTGAGGCGGGACAGTTGGGCCCTAAGCCAGTGTGGCTCAGTGGATGGAGCATCAGCCTGCAGACTGAAGGGTCCTGGGTTCAATTCCTGGTCAAGGGCACGTACCTCGGTTGTAGGCTCGATCCCTGGCTGCAGTTGGGGCACTTGCAGGAAGCAACTGATCGGTGTGTCTCTCTCACATCGACGTTTCTCTCCCTCTCCCTCTCCCTCCCACTCTCTCTAAGAATCGATGGGAAATATCCCAGGGGAGGATTAGCAACAACAAAGAAGTGGGCCAGTGGCTGGTGAAACGGATGAAAAAGCGGGCAGACGGGCTCCGGGCGGACGCAGTCCGTGCAGCAGACACCCAGGGCCGCGCCCGGGACTCGCACCTGCAGGTGTCAGGGCTCCTTCCTGCGGTCTGTCCCCACGGGCGGGGTGTGACACCCCTTGGGCTCTTCCAGGAGGCACCCGGTGAGGCCCTCCGGTCGGCCCGGGGGTGGGGCGGCCCGCCCCAGGCCGGCCTCCTCACCCCACCTACCTGGGTCTCTCTCCATTGGGGAGGGGGGACTCCGGGGCTCCGCCCAGGGCTTCCCAAATAGCAGCTCAGCGCCAGCAGGACCCGGACGGAGACAGCAAGCACCCCTCCCTCCCCGATAGGGACCCCTTCTCTGGACCATCACGACGTCTCTCAGGGTCACGGTGTCGCCTCTTCACGGCCCGGCTCACAGCATCTCCTCGGGAAGCTGTGAGAGGGTGAGCACCGGGTGCCCCACGAACAGCCCAGCGTCCAGGCAGCGGCGAGGCTGAGACCCGTTTACCGCTACATGCCCGGCGTGGACTGACGCGCCCAGGGTTAAGTGTGAGGTTCAGGGAGGGGGCGGGGACACAGGGTGGGGCCGGGCCTCGCTGGGGGCGTCTCTGCTTTGTCTGCTGAGCATCTCCTCGCTGCTCCATCACCCCCTCTCCCGGGGGGGTCGGTCCCCACCCGCTGCGTGTGTTAAAGTCAGGCTGTTTCTCTCTGTGTTGTCGGGCTGGGCGAGATCTCGGCGCCTCTGGGACAAACTCTTTACCAGGAGGCGCCCTTTGCGGCGGCTTCACTCCTCGTCCTCTCCAGTGTCTCTCAAAGGCCAGTCTGCACCCCGGTGAAGGCCAGTTTGCATCCCGGTGAAGGCCAGTCTGCACCCCATGAAGGCCAGTCTGCACCCCGGTGAAGGCCAGTCTGCATCCCGGTGAAGGCCAGTCTGCACCCCGGTGAAGGCCAGTCTGCATCCCGGTGAAGGCCAGTCTGCACCCCATGAAGGCCAGTCTGCACCCCCGTGAAGGCCAGTCTGCACCTGATAAAGCCAGTCTGCACCCGGTGAGGCCAGCGTCCCCGCTTCTCATGCATAGGCGGCGAGTCCCCGCGGATTTATAAAACCTCCGTCTGATCAAGGGCCCACGACGGTCTTTGACGCTTCCTTCTGGGATTTGAGCGTTAGCTTCCCTCGGGGTCTGTGACCGACTCTGAACGGAGCGCAGGGTGCGAGCTGTGGGAGGCCCCTCGGTGAGGCGGGTCTGTCCCTGTGTCACCGAGACTGTCTTGTCTTTTCTCCTCGGCCCTTGATTCCTGTCACTTGACTGCGCCCCGAGGGGTGTGAGTCTTCTCCCTTTTCTGTGTTTTGGTTCTTTTAGGTCCTTGTATTTCCATCACAACTTTAGAATCAGATGGTCAGCTTCTATACGGTGTGCCCCCAGCAATGCACCCGCCTTTCACAGCTCAGTTGCTGTTTCTTTCTCCCAGATTTAACCCAGTGCAGTTAGTAAGCCATTCTGAGTGTGCATACATTTGGGGGACACCTGTATTTTTAAAAATATATATTTTATTGATTTTTACAGAGAGAAAGGGAGAGGGATAGAGAGTTAGAAATATTGATGAGAGAGAAACATCAATTTAGCTGCCTCCTGCACACTCCCTACTGGGGATATGCCCGCAACCAAGATATATGCCCTTGACCGGAACCCAACCTGGGACCCTTCAGTCCGTAGGCCGGGGCTCTATCCACTGAGCCAAACCAGTTAGGGAGACACCTGCATTTTGTAAAAGCTTCTGGGATATTGCTTAGGACTGCACTACACCTGCAGGTCAATTCAGGGAGAACTGATATCTTGAGTCAGCCAAGTCCTGGGGTTAGAGCTTCGCGGCATAAACCATCAGTACGAGCGGCCACCCCAGTTACACCAGGATGTCGTCACGTGAACCACTGACGCCACGATGGATGCGCGTTTTAAATATATTTTTATTGATTTCAGAGAGGAAGGGAGATAGAAACCTCAATGATGAGAATCACCAATTGGCTGCCTCCTGCACACCCCCCACTGGGGATCAAGCCTGTAAACCGGGCCTGTGCCCTGACTGGGAATCGAACTGTGACCTCCTGGTTCATAGACTGACGCTCAACCACTGAGCCAGGCTGGCCAGGCAGTACACGTGTGCTTGTGCAGTGAGCACTGTGGAAGTCAGGGTGTGGCTGCTGCCTCCACAGGCCAGGGGCTTTGTGGGGAGCCCCACGCTCCCCCTGGGGCCCAGCCCCGGCACGCAGGGCCCAGGGCCCACCGAGGACCGATGGGTGTGAGATCTGGCGCTGAGTCCAGACACTCTCACCACCCGGGAGAGTGGGTCACATGGCGTCCATCCTCCCTCTGCCTGTGGAACAGGCCAGGACCCTCGACAGAGGCCTGAGCCTGGCGGCCTGGATGGTGCTAGAATCCCCGCGGGTGTCCCGACGGCCTGCCTGGGACCGGGCTCATCCAGTTCCCCGAGCGTAGCACCAGGCGCCTCCCCGTCCTGGCGGTTTTGGAGGAGATGCTGCTATGAAATAAACTCTGTGATTATGGGAAACTCGGCAGGCGGTGCAATTGAGAGCATTACTTTCCAACTGCCCGTGCGGCGGGGCGGGGGGGGGAACAGGCAGGTGCTGACAGGGACACAGCTGGGGTGAGGGGGCAGAAGCAGCCCAGGGAGAAGGAGGAGGGACTCCCAAGGGGAGTCAGGTCTGTGAGAAGCGCAGGGGCCTCAGTGGGAGGCAGGAGGCGGGGAAGGGGCAGGCGGGACAGACAGAACCCAGATGGCCACGCGCTGGGCAGACTGGAGTTTATTTGCTGCACTTCCTTGGCGCTAGTTTACAAAGAAAAAACCCAACCAAACAAAAACAATTGGAATAATAATTATAATTCTTTAAAAACCCTGTCAACAGTTTTCAGTCATTTCTTTATATTTTATATTTTGACAAACTTTTTTTAAACAAATACAAAATAATCTGAAAGGAGAAAAACTGTACATGATAATTTACAGCTCCGATAAATAGACTAATACTGACGCCCGGCGGGGAGGGCTGCGCCCCCAGGAGGCCTGGGCTTCCCGCGCGGCCTGAGCCTTCACGGCTCCGGCGTGAAAGCACCTGAAGCCACTCCAGGGAGGACCTGTCCCAGGGGAGGCACCCCCGCCCACACGCTCCCACCAGCCCCTTTTCCAAAAGCGAATTCCAGAGATGTGAGCGCACTCCCATCGGGCCTGCAGGCGACAGGAGCCAGTCCCTGAGAGAAGCAGGGCCAGGCTGCTCCAGCCCTTCAGCCCACAGGCCGGAGGGCGGGCCCCCCCTGTCAGAAGGGACAGTGAAGCCACAGCACAGGCCGCCTGCCCTCCCTGTTCCCCTGCCCCGCGGGCTGACCAGGGAGGAGGTGTGTGTAGGACGGCGCAGCCGGGGGGAGGCAGAGCCACAGGGACGCCGGTCACCGGGCTCTGGGCCGCTGCGGTTTTGGTTATTAGGATTCAGCGCAGAAAAACGCTTTCTGTTCTAAAGCCCAGCAGGCGTGGCTGCCGAGGGACGAGCAGCAGGAGTACCTGGCAGGTTCTCACCGCTCGGCACCCCTGGTGCCAGGGACACACCCAGACGGTGCGCCAGGGTCACGTCCCTGCTGCTCCTCTGCCGCCGGCCCAGGGCCCACACCTGCCCAACGGGCAGGAAGCACATGGACAGCTCTGCTTCATGTTTTTCTTTAAAAACAAAAAAAATATACTTTATAGGACGTGGCTTCTCTTCCATGCGCTTTCTCACGTGTAACACTAGGCAGAGGCACGGGTCCTGAGCGGGGCTGGAGGCTTCCTCCCGGGAAACCCCGAGCGGCACTGTCCCCGGGGCTCGGCCGCGGCCGCTGAGCAGAGACTGTGCGGGCTCTGCACGGAGCTCAGGCCCCTCTCCCAGCGGCCCGCCTGCCGGCTCCCACTCGAAACCCACGGCGAAGCTGAAGCAGGAGGCAGGGCGGCGCCGTCCGCGCTCAGTGTCTCTTGGTGGAGGACACTTTCTTCTTCCGCGCGGCCAGCATCTCGTAGAAGGGGTCCCTGCTGATGGCGGCCCTGGAACAGAAAGGGGGCAGAGGCTGAGGAAGGGCGAGGACCCCTGTGCCCGTGTCGCCCGCCCGCTGTGTCCACACGACAGCTAAGGGACACGTGGTGCAGGCAATGAGCCAGCGGGGGTGCTCCAGGGCCGGACGGGGCGCATTCTCTCAGCTGTGGTCTAACTCGGGAAGACAAGCGTGTGGCTCAGTCCCTTGATGGCAGCTGGCATCCGTCAGGGCAGTGACGCCACGACCCAGCCAGCCCAGCTGCACCTGGTGCTTTCACAGGGCGGCCAGGCCTGCCCCGCGTCTATTTAAATGTGTTTATTGATTTCGGAGAGGAAGGGAGAGAGGGAGAGAGACATCAATGATGAGAGAATCGTCAATCAGCTGCCTCCTGCACACCCCGCACTGGGGATCGAGCCAGTGACCCGGGCTTGTGCCCTGACCAGGAATGGAACATGACCTGGTTCCTAGGTCAATGCTCAACCACTGAGCCACGCTGGCCGGGCCCAGGTCACTCGGAGTGCCTGCTCTACTCGCTCCATAACCCGGGCCCGGCACTGGGCCCAGGACCGGAGGGGCAGCGCGAGTGCCTGCCGAGCCGCCCTCACGTCCCGCATTTTCCAGGCCGAGCCGGTTGTGCTCGGAAGGGCTGAATCTGAACTCGCTTTTCCAGAGAAGCGGCGGCCATGTGCCGACTGCTCCGGGGCAGCTCCCAGCCCCGGGCCCGCCGGCTCTGCCCTGAGCGGTAAGTGCCAGCTCCTGCGAAGCTGTGGTGAGCCATGTCCCCAGGGCTTCTTGGGGACGCAGAACGGGCAGTGCCTGCAGCGTGTCCCGAGGGGACCCCCGAGGTTGAGGGGTGTCGTTTGCTCACAGCTTGCTGGCCCACATGGCGCTGGCTTTAGTGGAGATGCCGCCAAAAGGGCAAAGACTACAAAGCACCAGACCTCCAGACAGGCGGGCCTCGCAGACAACGCCCCTCCCACGGGACCAGGCAAGGACTTCGGACTCCTCGGGCCTCGAGTCAGTGTGGCCTCCCTGGTCTCCAGGGGAGTCAGAGGCCGTCACAGGGAGACGCTCAGGGAGCACTTGGGGCACAGCTGACGGACGAGGTGCGGGAGGGGAGAGCGAGGCGAGGCCGTGCGCAGGAGGCTGTGCCCGGAGAGAAGCAGCAGCTCGCATGGGGGCACGGCAGCGCCCTAACAGGCTTCGCAGGCAGAACGGGGAGCAAGCCTGTCCTGTGATCACCTCTCCTGCCGGCAGGAACGGGAGTGAGCCTCCCCCCCCTCCCCCCCAGCTACGAGGCTTCAGGCCAACAGTTTTTCCTCGATGGGCCTCAGTTTCCTCATCTGTAAATGGGACTCAGAAATGACAAAACACAACTACCCCTATCACCAGAGCTGCCACCGTGAACACGAGACCTGCTGCAGAAGACCTGAGAAGACCAGCCCTGAGAAGGGCTCCTGGCCCCGCCCGCCCGCGGCCTGCTCCCCTTGGGCTGGGAGGTCGCCTGGGAAAGCCAGATCCGAGTGCTGGAACCCAGGAAAGTGACCTGTGGTCCCCATCGCACTCCCAGGGCTTCAGAGCCAGGAGCACCCGGGCAGGAAAGCGGGCGGGAAAGCAGGCGGGCGTGGGTGCTACCTGATGCGTCTGATCCACTCCTCCTTCTCCTCGGGTGTCGGGGCGGAGATGCGGTACACGGTGTGGTTGCCCTCCACCACGCGCCCGTCCGCCTCCGTCTTGCAGGCCTTGATGACCTGGTCCTTACTGTCCGGGATGTACAGCTCGAAGCAGTTCTGCAACCAGAGCGGTCGTCTAAGCGATGCTGAGCACGCAGCAATGACCTCGCCGCGAGCCTCCATGCAGACCCGCAACAGGCCGCGCGTGCTCCTGGGGCAGCGAGGGGCCGGCGTGGATGCTGAGACTGCAGGCTGCGTCTAACCAGACAAGCAGCTCTACGGGTGCCTGGACGAAGGCGGAGCCAGCAGCAAGGCCACGACGTCCGAGGCCCACCGCTCCCGCCAGGCCGCCGACCGAGTGCCGCTGCCCCTGGGGAGGGACGACCCACCCGTGGATGGTCAGTGAGTGACGCTCAGCAGGTGGAAGAACCAAGAAGCTACTGAGGGCCTCGGCTTCGGCCCGAACACTAAATCCAAGGCACGCGTCCTCTTCCGCGGCGTCCTCTACGTGACCTGGCCGTCCTGCTCGGTGAAGAGCTGCACCACGCCTGCCGCCCCCGCGCTCACAGCAAGTACTCACTGGCTTCTTGGAGTCCTCCACCTCCCGGATGCTCAGGTTCTCCAGCGGGATGATCCCCCGGGGCTCCTTGTCCTGCGGGCGTTGGGAGCTTAGCCTCGGTGGGTGACACCGGCTCCACACACCCCATGGGCCTTCCCCGCCTTCTCCCGCCTCAGCTGGGCCCACATCGATGCTCACACCAGGAAAGGGTCCGAAACCCCACGGGCGCTGTCTCAGCACCCCACCTGCGTCCCCATCACCAGAGGCCCCGGCGAAGAGCACGCTCAGGGCTCCAACAGATCCCGCAGGAGCCGTGGCTGGCCCTCGGCGGGAAGAGGCGGCGTTTTACACGGAACACGGGTGCCTCTGCCTGCCCTGCTCATCGTTCAGGCCTCAGTGCTGGAGTCCGAGGGGCTCCAGTGCCAGCGCTAGAGCTGTGTCCCAGGGCATTATCCGCTCATCACTGCCTCTCCTCAAACAGAGCGCCTCGTGACAACTCACCCAGGGCCCACACGGGCACCTCAACTCCTGCCCAGGACACAGCAACCTTGTTGCCCCCTCTCTGGCCCTCCTGCTGGGCTTCCAAGCTCAGAGGAGCTGGTGATCCCACAAGTACCTACATACAGCCAGACAGCCAGACAGGTGACACACAGCCAGACAGACAGGTGACACACAGCCAGACAGACAGCTGACATACAGACAGCCAGACAGCTCCACACAGACAGAGAGCTGACACACAGACAGCCAGACAGACAGGTGACACACAGACAGCCAGACAGACAGCTGACACACAGACAGCCAGACAGGTGACACACAGCCAGCTCCACACAGACAGACAGATGACACACAGACAGCTCCACACAGCCAGACAGACAGGTGACACACACACAGCCAGACAGACAGGTGACACACAGCCAGACAGACAGCTGACACACAGACAGCCAGACAGCTCCACACAGACAGATAGCTGACACACAGACAGCCAGACAGACAGGTGACACACAGACAGCCAGACAGACAGCTGACACACAGACAGCCAGACAGACAGGTGACACACAGCCAGCTCCACACAGACAGACAGGTGACACACAGCCAGCTCCACACAGACAGACAGATGACACACAGACAGCTCCACACAGCCAGACAGACAGGTGACACACACACAGCCAGACAGACAGGTGACACACAGCCAGACAGACAGCTGACACACAGACAGCCAGACAGACAGGTGACACACAGCCAGACAGACAGGTGACACACAGACAGCTCCACACAGCCAGACAGACAGATGACACACAGACAGCTCCACACAGCCAGCCAGACAGGTGACACACACACAGCCAGCCAGACAGGTGACACACAGACATACAGCTCCACACAGACAGCCAGACAGACAGGTGACACACAGACAGCTCCACACAGCCAGCCAGACAGGTGACACACACACAGCCAGCCAGACAGGTGACACACAGACATACAGCTCCACACAGACAGCCAGACAGACAGGTGACACACAGCCAGACAGCCAGCTCCACACAGACAGGTGACACACAGCCAGACAGACAGCTGACAGCCTGGCCCCAGGCGCAGGCACCAGCGGCAGCTCACCGTCGTGTACTCAAAGTAGTACAGGCAGTTGTCGGTCAGGATGAACCAGCGGCGTTTCCAGGTCTTTACCCGGCCACCTGAGAACAAGAAGAGACGCGTGTGGGACGGGAGGTGCCGGGCAAGGCAGCCCGCAGCACGCAGCCCCCTCCGGGCGAGGAGGAAGCGAGGGCAGGCCCAGGGGACACGGAGACCATGGCAAGGCTGACATCGGTGACAAGACAGAGCCAGACAGAAGCACCTTTCACGAGTGCAAGTGTGTGGTACAAGCACAGCAAGCAAGCGAGGCGGCGCCCGAGACGAGGCCAGGACAGCGATGAGGATGAGGCGGGGTTGCGGGGGAGCCGGGACGCGAGGGTGTGCCGCGCAGGTCTGACTGGGGCTGGGAGCTTCTCTCACACAAACCGAGGGGAGAGGGCCAGCCCGTCCGCGATCAGCCCGCGTGGAGCTGCTGCACCGGAGGGGAGGGACGGGGAGGAGGACATCATCCCGTCGCCACGGAACCAGCTCTCCTGGACGTGGGACCACACCTTCCTGGGGTCATGAACCCACCAGCTCCCGCCTCCGGACCAGGGCGTGTCACAGGAGACTTGCAGCAACAAGCAGACGGCCTCCTGAGCACCGAGTGCAGCTGCGAGCTGGGGGCGCCCTTGTCCTCAGCTAGAAACACGCAAGTGGCCCGACGTCCTGGGGAGGTGCTGGGAGGGAGACTGGCCTGGCTGCGTGGACAAGCCCTCCTGCCTCGGGCACGACCACGACCATCCTTTTCCCTCCACTTGACGTAAGTGGAGGGAAAGCTCGCTGCGCGTGAGCCTACACCATGACCCAGAAGCCTCAGTGCCGACACGCGTGGCTCTCTAAGTGCGTGTCCTGTGGGCGGCACAGGCTCTGTCCGCCAGCACGTCACTACGGAGCGCAGAGCATAACTTCCCCAATCTGCACAGAAGGCGAGGGCCTCCGTGTGCCCTGCTCTCTCCTCCCTCCTCGCAGAGAGATGGGGGTTTGGGGCAGCGTTTCCCACCACAAGGAGACGCCTGCGGGTGAAGAAAGCCTGCAGCATAGGTCCCTGTGCAGGGTGGGCTCTGCGTGGGGCCTGAGCTCCCTCCAGGGAGGAAGGGGGGGGGGAGGGCTGACCACTGGCACCGAGGTCTGAATGGCACAGCCTCGGCCAGGGGCAGGATTGGCCACCCGCCCTGTGCTGGGTCGAGCAGGCTGGCCCTCTCCCCACAGCAGTGCGGGTACGTGAGCGCGTGCCTCTGGTCCCAAAGGCGAGGGTGAGCGGCCATGGATGGAGATGTGACATGCACGTGGGGATGGGAAGGCTGGGCAGACCGAGGGTGTGAGGAAGGGGAGACACGATTTCCTTCCTTAGAACTGGAGCTATTTGGATGTAAAAAGGACCCTCTGCCCATCTTGGGGTGCGAGAACTCAGCTCTTCTGCCCCTTGGGCCTCCATCCCCATACAGGGCTCAGCACCCAGGACACCTGGCCCCTCGCTGCTGACCATGCACTTCCCTCGCGGGACCCCCGGGACTTGGGGCTCAGGAGGCCATGGGAGGTCAATGCCAGAGGGAGGGGGAGTCTAGCAGCAAAAGCAAAGCCGGGAGCCTCCCCGACGGAAAAGCCGGGTGTTCCCTGAGCACCTGCGGCGTCAGACTCTGCCCGGCAGCTCCACTGCGTCCCAGGGGGACACTGCGTGGGAAGGAGCAGAGTGGGACAAGCAGACAGGTCAGTGCGCACCTAGGACAGTCCCTGTGGAACTCACAGGGCCACGCCGCTCACAGTCCCGCCCGAGGGGAGGCAGAGGCCGCTCCAGTCCCCAGCGCTGTCACACGTCACTGCTCGGTGGCCCTTTCTCTGGGCGGCTCTGCCACGTCGAGCTGAGCCGCCGCCTGAGGAGCTCCTTGCCTGAGAAAAGCACGTTCCCCAAACCAGCACGTGCAGGGGGACCCCGACAACTAAGGCCGATCTGGGGTGTTTAATGACGACTCATTGAAAAAAAGGAGGGAGAAACATGACAAAAAACAGCCAAGCCCGGCCGGTGGCTGTGGCTGAGAGTCGACCTATGAACCAGGAGGTCACCAGCTCGATCCCCAGTCAGCACACAGGCCCGGGTTGCGGGCTGGATCACCAGTGCGGAGCGTGCAGGAGGCAGCTCTCTCATCGTTGATGTTTCTATCTCTCTCTCCTCTCCCTTCCTCTCTCTGAAATCAACACGTACATATTTTAAAAACTATTTTAATAATAAAAATATAAAAAACAGAGCCAAGGTTGGAACGCCCTCCCCGACACCTAGGACTTGAGCAAAGGGGCGTCCGGGCGTCCTGGTTCTGTCTCCGTTCCGTCTCCCTGGGCGGCGTCCTGCGTTTAGGAAGCACATCCCCCAGGTGCCCCTGGCACGGCGGACGGAGCCCGGCTCTGGGCGTCAGACACCCCTCTCCACTGTGGGGGTGACTTTCTCAGCAAGGGCGCTGGATCCCACCACACAGCCCTGCGTGGCCAAGGAGGAGCCGGGGTCCCCTGGCTTCTCGCAGTGCCGCCCGCAGGGCAGCGACTGCCCCTGGCGCCTCCCTGCCTGGCCCGGGGCCACTCCTCACCGGACCGGACCTGCCCAGTTCCCCAGGGACTGTACGCGAAGTTAGAAGCGGCATTAACACTACCACCAGCAACTAAAACAGGCCACCGAGTAACAAAGCCAGAGGCTGCAGCAGTCACAGCGCCGGGCAGAGCGCGAGCAGGCGAGGGGTTACATACCTCCTGGAGTTTGGGGCAAGGAAAAGGAGCCAAAACCATGGAAACATACAAACGAGGGAGAAAAGAAAATTAAAACAAAGAAATCAAATCCACCTCCTTAGTCAGTGCAACGTATTAGTCATTCACAACTGCTGGGGGAGGGGGCCGGGGCTGGGGGCAAACATGGCCCCCGGCGTGCTGCTGCCTGGCCACGCCCCACGGGAAAGGGGGATCCCAGGCATTGCCGAAACCTGCCCCCACGGGCCCCCCATCAGCTCTCATGAAGCGGCCGCAGATCGGGGTCCAGCGCCCCCAGCAGAGTGAGGAGACGGGGGAGTGGACTTCCTTCTGCGGGTGGCACTGTTTAGTGTGTGTGAGAATGCACACGCAGACCCACGCATGCTCTGTGCATGTGTACACAAGAGTACACGTTCTGTGGCGATACGGACACACACACCACGCCAGGCAGCTGTGAAGCCCCGAGGACCAGGTGGTGGGGCTTTGGGAATGGAATGCAGTGACCTAACAAGTGAGACCACGCCTCAACTTTTCTTTTTAAAAAACACGGGGAGTCTCGCGTGCATTTGCGTGTCCTGGTACAAGCACCGAGGCGACCCTTTGCTGATCTAATCTCGGCCACGCTGGCCACGCTAGCTCCCTGGCCCCGCATCAGCACTGACACAAACCTTGCTGGAGGGACGCACATGCAAATGCATGTGCCGTTCCCTTCCCAGCAGCTCCCTTTACACCCGAGCCACGTGGCGCGGAGGGCGCAGAGCGGCGTGGCTGCCTCTGTGGTCAGTAAGCGAGAGCCTGAACCACAGGGCCCACAGGCTAGAGGTGGACGGAGCGCTGGCTCAGTCAGGAGCCCAGGACTCCCGCAGCTGTAGGAGCGCACGGGCGAGTCACGAGGCACAAACACGGGCTGGGCGGTGCTTTCAGAGGAAATGGAGGCCCTGCCGCCGTCCCACCAGCGCGCGCTCCCAGGTGGGTCAGCAGCGGCTGAGCGACTTCGACTTCCCGCCTCCCGGGCAGCTACAATGGGGGGCAGGACCCGCTACCGACGCCCTGACAGTGTGGGGACGGGATTCGCCAAGGCCAAGGCTGAGGCAGAACAGAGCACTCTCAGCGGCCAAACCCTGACCTCGCCCCTCAGGCTCTCTGGGCTCTGGACGGTTGATGAAACCATCAGCGGCCACGGCGTGGAAGCCCCTCCCTTCTTCCTCCTGGTCACTCAGCCCCTTCCCGGCCACGGCTCGGCCATCAAGCTCACGGGCGCCCCAGGGAGGATTAACTTGTTTTCTGCATGGAGGGCATTAGCGTGGCTGGGTTGGGGGTGCTTCGGGGTGCACGCAGCCGGGCCGAGGTTCGCCATGCACACGCCCGTGAGCCAGATGCAGAGCATGATGATGCTGGGGGTGCGGGGTGCACGTGTGTGATGGGAAGTAGAGATGGACGCAGCTGGCCACCGCCAGTGAGCGAGAGGGGGCGGGGAAGAGGAAGGACCGGGCGCGTGGGGTGCAAATGCACGCGGCTGTTTCATGGAGAGGGAAGTCCCCCCGACACTCTGGCGTCCCCTGGGGCACTGACTGGCTTCCATTTCCTTCTGGAGGTGGGTTTCATGGTAACAGTATGGATGCCTCCCGAAGGCCCTCCACAGCGCCTCCGTGACCACCCGTGTTCCCACGCTCGTGCACGCGCCCTCACGGCCGAGTCGGGGCTGAGCGGGGGTCCTCACCGAGCTTCAGGAGCCAGCCCTCGCGGTCCGGGTTGAAGAAGGTGTGAGTGAGGTCGTTCCCGTCGTCCTCCGGGATTTTGAAGGGCTCGTTTTTGATGCTCTCGTAGAGGTTCTGGGAGAGACAGCACCGCTTGCCTCTGGTTCTAGAAACACTCCCTCCCTCCTCGTGCCTCACCCCCACCAGCACCCTGCACCCGGGCCACATGCCTCTGGGCAACAAGAACAGAAGAAACAGCTCCTGCCTCGGGCGACTCCGGAGACAAAAGGACGAGCCTCGGGCCAGCCCAGGAGGAGAGAAAGCCCGTCCCTGCCAGCTTCCTGTCCATAAACCACGTCCTGGCCCCTGGCTGGGCCTCCCACGGCTCCTCCGCAGGGAACGCGCACTCACCCGGAGCAGCTCCTCGGGCAGGTCCCCGCCGTCGTTGATGCCGCGGTTCATGGCGATGAACCTCTCCGCCGTGGGCTTGTCTTTGACGTTGGGGTTGTGCAGGCTGGTGTTCAGCATGATGATGGCGAACGAGAGGACATAGCACGTGTCTAGAGAGAAGCGGAGAGGCGCTCAGAAGTGCCCACGAAGGAGCAGGGCATGCGGTGGCGTTGAGGCCGGGACACGGTGGTGCCTGGCACTGGGTACTGGGCAGCTGGGCCGCCCCAGGAGAGCCAGGCGGCAGACAGTGTCCAGGACTCAAAGGGGCCCCCTTTCTCAGACCGTAATGAACGGCACCCTCAGAGCACAGGGAGAACCACGCGCGAGAGAGAGAAAATCCACCAGGATCCTCCCCGCCTGGCGGGCACCTACTGCATTCACTCCCGTCTACATGGCCCTCCGGCGGTCACACACGGCCAATGTCCTACTGAGCCACGCTGGGACTAAACCGGAATTCAAACAGGCACGTAGTTTGAGTCCCGATCTCATTAGCATTTTCCTATGTCAATTAAGAACTTTTAAAACATGATTTTTAAAAGAGACCACAATTTATACGCCTCTTCCCTGTGGCTGGGTTTCTGGGGGGTTTCCTACTTTTTCCTGCTGCAAACACCCCCTCGTCGACGTGCTCAGGCAGGCGCCCACCCTCTCTGCAAGGGCCCCAACACCGAGAGGAGCCCGCAGGCCGCCGCGCCGGCCGCCTACCCGTGGACTGGAACACGCCGGGGTTGCACTGGCAGTAGCGCTGGGCGAACGCCTCCATCATCCGGTCGATCTTCTGAGCCTCTCCCGGCAGCCGGAAGCTCCACAGGAACTGCCTGCGGGAGGGAGACGCTGTCACGGGCGGGGGCACCTTCACTTCCCCGGGACCTTCCTCCCAAGGCCCAGGGACATGTGCGGGGCAAGGCTCCCGACAGTGACTCGGCTCGGGCACCAATGCGCCGTCGCACATCCCTGCGTCCCGGGCACAGGCGCGGTGTGCGAGAAGCAATGAACATCAGCACTCCCCTATGAACAGAGGGGCTGTCCTAAGAAGCGCACATGGACTGACACACGGCCAGTGCTCTCGTAGGTGAGCCCGGCTTCCGGAGCACGGGGGCGGTGGGGGGGACGGGGTGGGGGTGCAGGCCAGACTCTCCCGCCCCTCACGGTGGCCCCTTTGAGCCAAGACCCATGGCCACAGGCTGACCTGTCCGCCCAGTGACAGCACAGGAAGTGAGGCACACAGACCCCACGCAGGGAGAACACCCACGGTGATTTCTCAGAGAGCACAAACGAACAGGTTCAGTAAAAATGAAAGTTTACTTTTCTCTTTCTAAAATGAAGGGCACAGGTACCTACTTCCTATTCCAGGGCTAAATTAAAGTGTTTTCTAAACTAAAAATTGGGAAAGACTTTAAATTTTAAATACATGTTAATCTCCAGAAAGAATATTAACTGAAGAACCTGAGGGAAGGTTTTGCAAAGTTTGCCCTCAGAACACAACATGGTTCCCTCACTTCCACCATCATCCCAGTCACCGCCCGCAGAGGGCATCTCTTAGGACACTTCCGGGTTCCCACAAGCCCAGCCCAGCACTGCCATTTCCCCACAGTGTCACCCGGGAGGCAGTGCCACCCACAGTGTCACCCGGGAGGCAGTGCCACCCCACAGGACAACCTGGGAGACAGTGCCACCCCACAGGGCCACCTGGGAGGCAGTGCCACCCCACAGGGCCCCCCGGGAGGCAGTGCCACCCACAGTGTCACCCGGGAGGCAGTGCCACCCACAGTGTCACCCGGGAGGCAGTGCCACCCCACAGGGCCCCCCGGGAGGCAGTGCCACCCACAGTGTCACCCGGGAGGCAGTGCCACCCCACAGGGCCCCCCGGGAGGCAGTGCCACCCACAGGGCCACCCGGGAGGCAGTGCCACCCCACAGGGCCCCCCGGGAGGCAGTGCCACCCCACAGGGCCCCCCGGGAGGCAGTGCCACCCACAGGGCCACCCGGGAGGCAGTGCCACCCACAGTGTCACCTGGGAGGCAGAAGCTGAGACCTGGCCCCGCTTCCAGGCATCGCCTGGCCGGCACTCACCGCAGCGCTTGGACCAGGTTCAGGTCGGTGAACTCGTGTAAGCCCACAAACGCGTGGAGAACCTGGATGTTAAACTCGTCTCTATCAAGAAAACAAGACATGGGGGTGGGGGAAGAGGGCGGGTGGGGAAAGCAGGTGTCAGACCCTGGAGTCCAAGGGCATCCCATCCCCACCCCCAGCCGGGCAGTTTCCACGCCCCTGAGTTCTGCCTCCTATGAGCTCAGGAGCAGCAACTGGGCCAGGGAGGAGGCACCGTCTCCTCTGCCTGCTGCATGAGCGGACGAGGCACCCTCACACCAGCTGCTGCCCCCGGGGCCACGCCCCTTAGCCCGTGAGGATGCTGCTGCTTCAGGGCAAACTGCCATCAAGAGCCCAGCATTCTCAGCCGGCCGGTGTAGCTCAGTGGTTGAGAGTCGACCCATGAACCAAGAGGTCACTGGTCGATTCCTGGTCAGGGCACAGGCCCGTTGCGGGCTCCATCCCCAGTGTGGGGTGTGCAGGAGGCAGCCGATGGACATCTCGCTCATCGATGTTTCTATCTCTCCTCTCCCTTCCTCTTTCTCTAAAATCACTAATAAAACAACATGTGAAAAGAGAAGCCAGCATTCTGAGGCTTTCTATGTGGCTCCGGCCCCCAGCTCTCCGCCGCGCACCCTGGCCTCACCTCTCCCCCAGGTAGTCCCCGATGGCCGTCTTGTTGAGCCCCTCGCCTTTATACAAGAACTGGGCGATGTCCTCACAGGTGTTCTTCAGCAGGTCGTTCTCTATCAAGAACTGGATCCCCTAAAACACGCAACAAAGATGCGGTGATGCTCACCCCAGACACATCTAGACAGGAAGCCGGAGGGCACGGACGAGGGGTGTGGTGGCCTGGACGCAGGGGCGTCTATGATAAACACTGCCGCTGACAGCGCCGGCCACCACGTGGCTGAGCCCGCACGGCGGGTGAGTGGAACCAGCACCTGAACGCCCGGGGCCCCGACGCGTCCTCCTCTCTTACCTTTTTAGGGTCCATGTTAAATTTTTTCCTGCCCATGGCCACCTGCTTGTTCCTCTGCATGTTTTTCCTGTAAAACAACCCCAGCAGCCACGTCAGTGCCGGGCACCGGGAGGGTCTGAAGACCAACGTGGCTCCCAGGCGCTCGTGGTGATGCGGGGCTCTGAGGGGTCTGCCGGAAGCATGTGTGCGTCTACCCAGGAGGCCCCACCCAACCGGGCCTGCGCGTGCTCCTTCCACTGGGGGCTGCTTCCCAGTGTCTGACTTTATTAGCCTCTTCCTCCCATGCCACACACTACCCCAGGCTACAGTCCCCTGGGACGGCCAGCAGTTGGCTAAGTTGTGCAACTCCTACCAGCCAGTCTTCACACATGTTCGTCCCGCAGGAAGCGGAAGTCACCCCCAGCTGTTCGTCCCTTCTCCTGCCGGTAGACCCTGAACTATTTCCATTTGGGTTATCTATATAATTTATATGAAAAGCCAACCACCGGAATGCCGTAACAACCAGAATGACTGGTCACTATGATGTCCACTGCGGCCAGCCAACTGGCCAGATCAGGGGGTGGGGCTGGCCAGCCAATCTCCCAGGGCCCTTCCCCACTCCACCCCACCCCTGATCAGCCTTTCCCACCCCAACTGAGGGCAGGGCGGACAGCCAAACCCCCCCGCCAAGGCCCCCGCCCCTGATTGCCCCCCCTACCCCAATAGGGGGCGGGGCCGGCCAACCGCCTGCAGCTCCTATCCCATTAGGGGGCGGGGTCGGCCAGCCAACCTCCTGCAGACCCTCCTCACACCCGGCCCCACCCCAGATTGGTCTCCCACCCCGATCTGGGGCAAGGCTGGCCGGCCAACTACCTGCAGCCCCTCCCCCTGGCCAGCCCGCCCCTGATGGGCCCTCACCACCACCCCTATGGCCTGCGGCCCCTCCCCCCAGGCATCTCCACCCCCATCGGCTCCCCGACTCCGATCAGAGGCAGGGCCAGCCGGACCCCACCTGTGCAGGAATTCGTGCACTGGGCCTCTAGTTTAGATAAGGATGCTCTGTCCCTCCCTGCACAAGGCTTCCTTTCCCGAGTAAAGCACCTGCGTGTGGCCTGCTGGGCACAGTGTGGGTGCACGTGTAGCATGACAGACGGCCACAGTGCTGGCCCCGTGGCTGTCCCTTATCCTCACTCGCTTCCTGACAGGAGGCTGCCAGGCTCTTTCCCTCGGCCACCTGAGTGCGGAGGGCAGCCGCGGCAGGTCTGGTTGTGTCTCTTATGACCAATGGTGGTGAGCATTTTCCATGTGTCTACTGCACACAGCCTCTTGGAGAAAGTGTCTTTTCAAGTTTTTTGCCCATTTTTTATTTGGACTGCCTTTTTTTCCAAGTTGTATGCATTCTTTATATACTGGTATATATTCTGGATACAAATCCTCAAATACAGGTATTGCAAACATGCGTTCCTTGTCTGTGCAGTATCTTTTTTAAGAGCAGAAACTTTCCATTTGGTGAACTCCAATGGACCCATTTAAGCTACAGCTTTTTTAAAACGAGAAGGAGGCTCGAGCTAGAACTGACACCCAGAGGCTGAGTGGCGAGCTGGCCCCTGGACCGGCAGCCTCCCTGACCCACTGCCACCACCCCACGCGTTCCAAGCCCAGCAGACGAAACCAGGGGGCGTCAGGCTTGAAAACAGCCCGGGGTGAATTAGACACAGCCCGGCAGGGATCCAGCAGCTGCACGTGGCCGGGCCCCATTCCCCTGCCCTCTCGTTCCCCGTGTTCCACGAGGCGGGAAGAGGCACAGCCGCAGCGCTCGGCTTCTGCCCGTGACTGCCGCCGGCCCCGCGGTCAGGTCCGCGTTAGGAGTGCAAACAGCTCGCGAGGGGCCCGCCCCGGGCACGGCAGCTCCTCACACACAGCGACGGGGGGCAGCTCCGCAGGAGCGAGGGCACGAAGGGCCAGCACCGGCAGTTCTGCGCCTCCTCGGTGCCACGAGAGGAGCAGCAGGGCGGGCTGTGTGCGGAAGCGGTGCCCCCGCCGCCACGGGACACACTCACCTCTCCTCTGTGGAGCCCAGGTTTTCAATTTCATTGGCCACTTCTGCTATCTCATCCTTCAGCCTCTGCAAGACAGACAGCGTCACCGTGTCCCCCAGTCCCAGCGCTCAGGCCACATGAAGGCCGACAGCCACGGCCGGAGGTGCTGGGGACACCTGCGCGCGCCCCCCCCCCCCCCGGCCGCCCGCAGAGAGCATGCCAGCTGCCGCCGCCACAGGACCGAGGCCACCGGGGCTGCCAGGCAGCGGAGGGAACGCGGCCCCGCCTGCTGCCTGCCCCGTGCTGCTTCCCTCCTCGCGCAGGTGAGCGGCTGCAGCAGAACGGTCACTGCGGGGCAAGGCCCTCCGAGTGTCACCGTCACCGGAAACAGAGAGAGGGCGGCGACCACCAGACACTGAGCGGCACTGAGTGGGAGCCTGCGCTCTGCACGCCCCTCCCTGCGTCCAGCTGCCCAGCGCTACTCCCTGCGCATGGCTGCCGGACAGTCCCCGACGGTGGCTCTGCAAGGGACCAGCAAGCACTGCTCACGGCCTGGGGCTGGCTGATGTGGGGCTGGCTGACGGGGGGCTGACTGATCGGGGGGCTCACTGACGGGGGGGCTGGCTGACCGGGGGGCTGGCTGACGGGGGGGGGCTGGCTGACCGGGGGGGGGGCGCTGGCTGACGGGGGGGCGCTGGCTGACGGGGGGCTGACTGACGGGGGGGCTGGCTGACCGGGGGGCTGGCTGACGGGGGGCTGGCTGACTGGGGGGGGGGGGGTTGGCTGACGGGGGGGCTGGCTGACCGGGGGGTTGGCTGACGGGGGGGCTGGCTGACCGGGGGGTTGGCTGACTGACTGGGGGCCGGGGGCTGCCTGTGGACTCTGGGACCAGCAGCTGCGCTGGGCCCTGCACAGCCAGGAGCTCAGCGGAGCGACGGCCACCTTCCCCAGGTGTTTCCCGCTTGTCTTACAGACGAAGAAACTGAATTCAGGGACTGAAACGCTGGCGCTGAAGCCGCTCGCCCAGGAGATGGCAGCACCAGGCCGGACGCAGGTCCCACTCCTTCTGGCATCGCCCCACCCGCCCGACCCCTCACCCTGAGCCCCCGGCCCACCTGCCGAGCAAGGACTCCCCACACCCACTCTGCCCGGCGCTGTGCGTGGGGACGCGGCCGCCGCCTACCTGGATGTCGGCCAGCAGCTCCTGCTTCCGCCGCCGGATGTTCTCCAGCTCCTGCCGCTCCTCGGCAGTCAGGTCGCTGGGCACTGCGGGAGGAGGGCGCGTGAGGAAGCTGTCCTCTCGCCAACCCGAAGCCAGGGCCACAGAGGACCAAGCTCCCACAGGCGCGCGAGGCAGGGCCCTGCACGAGGGGCCGAGGGGCCGGGGAGAGGCTGCCTCGGGGCGGGTGAGGGTGAGGGTGAGGGTGCGGGTGAGGGTGCGGGTGAGGGTGCGGGTGCGGGTGAGGGTGCGGGTGAGGGTGAGGGTGCGGGTGCGGGTGCGGGTGAGGGTGAGGGGAGGCTAGCGGGAAGGGAGGGGATCACAGCGGAGGCTTCAGGCCCTAGCTCACCAATCTCCCTCGGCCCCAGCACGCCCCTCCCCCCGCCCCCCAGGTCCAGCTCCAGGAGAATGACACCCGGGACACACTCAGGTGGGGGTGGGGGTGGGGGTACGGCAGAGCCGCGGGCTGGGTGCCTCTCTGGGGTGGGCAGAGGCTGCGAGCACAGAGAACAAATCTGGAGGGACAAGCCCACCCGAGGCTAGTGCTGAGCGGGGAGTGGGGGGGGAGCTCTCGTTCTGACACAGTCCCTTCCCAGCACAGTCCCCACGTCCAGCTCTGGAGCAGGTGCCGGGGCTGCTGAGCATGTGGTCGGGAATGGGGGCAGGGGGACCAGCAGCCCGCTCACCCCCCGCACTAGGTCCCGCACACGTCAGTGCAGGGGGCGGCCCGTTCCATCGCCCGGGACACGGGCCGCCCTCGCCCTCCCGCTGCTGTGGGATGGAGGCCCCGAGCGGACGGCGCCGCGCCCTGCCTGGTGCCTGCAGCTGGCCGCACGACACAGCCGGTCCTCGCTGTATGTCTCCCAGGGCCCCACACGGGCCTCCTGGTCAGGGCCCCGAGAAGGGAACGCAGCGGACGGGGCAGTCAGGGTCACACCACTGTGGCCGAGACGCATCCGCCCGCCCAAGGGCCGCTGCTCCCCCCGCGTTTCATAAACACCGCGCACCACCGCGAGGGCCGAGGCGGCGAGGTCTGCCGGGCTCCTCGCTGCCGGAATGGCGGGGCTTCCCTTTCCCGCTTCCCCCGCCTCTCCAGAAAAGCGGCACTTACACCCCCCACAGCGACACGCATGACCCCGCGCCCCCGCCCCCGCACTTTCCGCTGCTTCACGGAGGGTCCGCAGTGGCGCTCGCCCGCGGAGCTGATTGGCTTCCCCAGCGCAGGGTCCCCGGCCAGCCCCACTGTGCCCACACGTGTCCAGGAGAATCGGGGGTGAGCGTCCGCACGCTGCCTCGGGAGAAGCTGGGCTAAGGACAAGTCGGCTCCGTCAGCGAAGCCACCGGAGCAGCACCACGCCCCGAGCGTGCGCCGGCCTCGAGGGACGAGGGTTCTGGTCCCTGGAGACCAGGGTTCCCTTTAAGAAACCAGTTTCCAGGGCTTCCAGACAACACAGCCACGGAAGGTCACACGGTCATGAGGGGTCCCCGTGAGCTCCGCCCCCGCAGAGGTGAGATGGGGGTGTCCAGGCTGCTGTGCACCCGACGCCCCGTCTCATCGTCCCAGCGGGCAGGCCGCGGTGGTCTCTGTGCACAGGGACAATTCCCAGGCAAAACCAAACGAGCCGGACCCTCCGTGCGCGAGCAGCAAGCGTGGGAACTGGTGCCCCAGAGTCTCCCTGAGGAGGAGAGAAGGCCCACCTGCTAGGGGCCCTGGAGCACAGTGTGTGTGTGTGTGTGTGTGTGTGTGTGGCGGGGGGCCCTGGAGGACAGTGTGCGTGTGCGTGTGGCGAGGGGCCTGGAGGACTGTGTGTGTGTGTGTGCATGTGTGTGTGCGTGTGTGTGTGTGGAGGGGGGCCCTGGAGGACAGTGTGTGTGTGTGCGTGTGCGTGTGGCGGGGGGCCTGGAGGACTGTGTGTGTGTGTGTGTGTGCATGTGTGTGTGCGTGTGTGTGTGTGGAGGGGGGCCCTGGAGGAGTGTGTGTGTGTGTGGGGGGGGGGCCCTGGAGGACAGTGTGTGTGTGTGTGGGGGGCCCTAGAGGACAGTGTGTGTGTGGGGGGGGCCCTGGAGGACAGGTGTGTGTGTGGGGGGGGCCCTGGAGGACAGGTGTGTGTGTGTGGGGGGCCCTGGAGGACAGTGTGTGTGTGTGTGGGGGGCCCTGGAGGACAGTGTGTGTGTGTGTGGGGGGCCCTAGAGGACAGTGTGTGTGTGTGGGGGGCCCTAGAGGACAGTGTGTGTGGGGGGGGGCCCTGGAGGACAGTGTGTGGGGGGGGGGGCCCTGGAGGACAGTGTGTGTGTGTAGGGGGCCCTAGAGGACAGTGTGTGTGTGTGGGGGGCCCTAGAGGACAGTGTGTGTGGGGGGGGGCCCTGGAGGACAGTGTGTGGGGGGGGGGGCCCTGGAGGACAGTGTGTGTGTGTGGGGGGCCCTGCAGGACAGTGTGTGTGTGGGGGGGCCCTGGAGGACAGTGTGTGTGTGTGGGGGGCCCTAGAGGACAGTGTGTGTGTGGCGGGGGGGGGCCCTAGAGGACAGTGTGTGTGTTGGGGGTGGGCCCTAGAGGACAGTGTGGCGGGGGGCGGAGGAGGCAACTTCCAAAGTTCTCGCCAAAACCACTGACCCCAATCAGTCCTCAGCAAGCAGGAGGGCAAAGCAGACGCGTTTCAGACGCACGAGGACGCAGAAAGGTGAGCTTCTGAGAACCCCTCAGGAAGAGGGCTGTGTCCATAGGACGGGATGTCTCCAGCCCCCGAGGTGACACAGGCTCACGGGGTGGGGAGGTCAACACAGGAAGCCCTGGGCGCTGGACGTCATCAGACGACGGGATGATCAGGACGAGGTGGCGGGAAAGCATGAGGGGCTGACAGGAGCGGCACCACGCGGTCTTCTCTCAACAGAACGAACAGGCACGGCTGGGGCATGGAAACCCGGCGTCATGCCGAAACCAAGGCTGCCACAGGCCGCCTGATGCAAACGAGTCAGTTCCCACGGCGTCTCCCCAACACGACAACCGGGGACCGCAAGCCGCAGAGCACCTGCTGCCTGGGAAACAGGAAAATCCGGACCTGCAGGCGGCCCGGGATGATGGCACTGGGCACTGGGGCCAGCAGTGGCGGTGGGAGGCGAGGAAGGGACAGCTCCCGAGAGAGGGAGCCCATTGGAGCGCGTGGCTCCTGGCGGGCCGTGCCAGGTCCTTGCCATGAGCTGTGCACAAGGTAACATCCGAGTCCACCTGTGGACACGACATGGAGGCCAAGGCGGGTTACAGAACACGAGTGAGGCCACCGCCCATGCGCACGTCAAAGGGAAGGAGGAGCGGGCAGAGGCGTGAGCTGGGCGGGCACCGTGTGAGGGTAGGGAGGCCCCGTGGCTTCCTCTGGGCCGGGTAGCAGATCAGACAGGAAATCCAGGTCGTAGCCATGGGTATGGAGTGTCAGAGGGGAAAAAAAAGGAACTGGACATTGTGAGAAACTGACAGTCGGCATGCGAGCGGGAGGAGGACGGGGTGGGGGGGTGGTGGCGCAGATGGAGGATGTCAGGAGGCGGTCTCTGACTCTGACAGACCATCAGTGAGGTAAGAATATAAAGTCTGGCCCAGCCGGCGTGGCTCCGTGGTTGAGCATTGACCCAGGAACTAAGAGGTGGCTGGTTCAACTCCCAGTCAGGGCACAGGCCCGGGTTGTGGGCTCGATCCCCAGTGGGGAGCGTGCAGGAGGCAGCCGATCCATGATTCTCTCCCTCTCCCTTCCTCTCTCTCTCTCTAAAAATCAATAAAAACACATTTTCTTAAAATGGAAAGCCAGGCAGTCTGGTAGCCCCTGCCAATGGGCAATCAGTGGTGCTTCCGGGATTGGGTGTGAGGGCGAGGAGCCGGGCGTGAGCTCCTGAAACTGGCTAGAACGGATGGCTCATTAGGGAGCGTGCACGTGAACAGAAAGCGAACCGCAAATGCGGTCGCAGGGCCGCGGCGCAGCGTGGCGGTGGCCGGACAGAAGAGGCTTCCCGCGGTGCCGTCCAAGTGGACGAGTCAGCTCGTCACTCCCCGGCGCACGCGCTGCCTCCACCTCCCCACCTGGAGTCACCTCTTCCCCCACCTCAGTCACCCTCCATCAGTGCTGCTGCCTGTGGGTTCAAAAACCAGCTAAACACTTTTTAAAAAAGATCTCATTTTTCTAATGAAACTTTGCGATGAGAAAAAAAAAAACTACCATTTTAACAAATGTGTTTCCTCTGTGTAAACATATTGATGCGACACCCACCCTTCACTCTCATGCTGCCCGTGAGGGGGATCCACGGGGAAGTGCTGTACCATTTCCTGGCTCTGGCTGCAGGGCGGGGGGGGGGGGGGGGGGGGCGGGGAGGGGCGCGACCCTGGAGGCCACGGCGGGACAGGCCTGAGCTGGGACTTGGTAAGCACACTGACTCGGACCCGAGACGCACCTCCGCCCACACCGTGGCTTTCCTGCGTGGTCACGAGGGTTAAACTGCAGAGGCCGGGCTGACGGGCCAGATGGCAGAGCAACGAACACTCCCCCCGACCGCCACGTGCTGCAGCCACGCGTCGGAGCAGGAGGCCACTGAGCCCTCTGCTCTGGAAGAGAACGGCAACGTGGGGGCAGCAGCCGCAGAGGACGTGGAGCAGGGCCAGGGCCCGGCTCGGGGCTCATGTACAAGGTTAATTTACAAGGTGTCCTGCTCTCGCACGGGGACCAGGCTGGTGCTGGCCCCTCGCAGGGTTCCGATTTAATGAGGACGATTAAAGAGCCCACAACAAGGGCCATGTGTTCCGCTGTGAATAGAAGAGCCACACAAGGAAGCTTCTATTTCTTTCTTTATTTAAATGCTGCTCTGCAGATTTTACTGGTGGCAGCAGCCCAGAGCTGAAATGTGCCCCACGCCGTGCATACAAAGGAGCTGTCTTAAAGGGACAGGCCTCCTGCAGCCGGCGGCCTGTGAACAGTGCAGCACTTGCAGCCCATCAAGGCTCCTGCCCACTCTCCCTGCTCAGCGCCACGGCAGGTGCCCAGTGCCCGCAGGAAGGTCACGGGCAAATGCCAATGCGGGTCTTCTGACAGCAGCTTCTGCTCAGCAGAGCACAGGCCGCTGCCAACCCAAGGGGCCCTGTCTGTCCTCCATCCCAGGGGCCTGAGCGAGAGTCAGCGTGTGCGTCGGGGCCCAGACACCACTGAGGTCGGCGGCCACACGAGGGCCTTCTGCTGCTAAAGACGCAGTGGCCTTCTTTCCTCCACCACGACACCCAACGAACGTCCTGTCACCCATCTCAGAAGCCTGCCTGTCCATGGAGGGTCCAGACTGAACCCAGTGCAGGGGGGCCATGAGCTCAGAAAGGCTTACCTTTCCCCAGTGGAGGGACCACCTGGCTCAGCTTCTCCCCAGCCCAGGAGGCATGGCCTGCCCCACACACTGCGCCCGGCCCCGCCCACCTGCCCCACACACTGCGCCCCGGCCCTGCCCACCTGCCCCACACACTGCGCCCGGCCCTGCCCACCTGCCCCACACACTGCGCCCGGCCCCACCCACCTGCCCCACACACTGCGCCCCGGCCCTGCCCACCTGCCCCACACACTGCGCCCGGCCCTGCCCACCTGCCCCACACACTGCGCCCGGCCCTGCCCACCTGCCCCACACACTGCGCCCGGCCCCGCCCACCTGCCCCACACACTGCGCCCGGCCCCACCCACCTGCCCCACACACTGCGCCCCGGCCCTGCCCACCTGCCCCACACACTGCGCCCGGCCCTGCCCACCTGCCCCACACACTGTGCCCGGCCCTGCCCACCTGCCCCACACACTGCGCCCGGCCCCGCCCACCTGCCCCACACACTGCGCCCGGCCCCACCCACCTGCCCCACACACTGCGCCCCGGCCCTGCCCACCTGCCCCACACACTGCGCCCGGCCCTGCCCACCTGCCCCACACACTGTGCCCGGCCCTGCCCACCTGCCCCACACATTGTGCCCGGCCCCGCCCACTGGCCCCGCCCACCGGCCCCTGTACAGGCTGCATCTGATGAAACTGAGAACTCAGCCCAGCTCAGAACCCTGCTCACCAGCACCCTGCTCTCCCAGGGCCTCTGCCTAGAGGGGCAACGGCCATTTACAAACAGCTCTGGTCAAGAGGGCAAATCTGGGGACTGTCCAGGGTAAAGGCAGTCCCCCCGCACCCCCACAGACTGGAAAATCAAAGCGCCTGCTGACACAGAAGTCCAGCCTGGTGAGTGCTGGTCCGGGCTCCGAACCCTGACCTCCTGGCGAGGGCCCGCTGTGACATCACCTCACCCTGCCCTACCCTGTGAGTAAGTCACCTCATCTCCCGGGAAATCCCAGGGACTAACAATGTGAAAAGTCAAAGGACTAGAAAGAACTCAGGCTTGGAAAACATACGAATGTTCAGCAAACTTCCTCAAACTGGGTTCCCACTGGCGTTACACACACGTGGGGTCAGAGCTCCAGACAGAATGCAACCAGGCCTCTGAGCCTCTCCAGGTGAAAGGCAACAGGGTCCAAAAGACAAAAGGCCGCTCGACGCTGCGGGAGCCTGGGGTTCAGGGACAGCCTGGGGAGCTGGCAAGACCAGAACTGGGCGGGGGGGGCATGGCAAAGGGATGTGACCGTAGCCCCAGACCTGGTGCTAGTGCAGGGAGCGTGCTGCTCGGCCACGCCGCCTGAGAGTCTGCGACTCTGGGAGCCATAGCAACCCTTTCTCAAACCCCACCTTCCCCGGCCCCAACGAGGACAGAGTCTGACCCCCGCAGCCACAGGCCGAGGCCAGGATGCTGAGGGAAGCCAGCCGCTCACACGAGGCCTGGAGCCGTCCAATCCACCGTCAGCAAGAGGAAGGTGGGCCAGGGCTGGGGGAGGGGACGGGCACTGTTTAAGGGGGATGGAGTTTCAACTTCATAAGATAAGAACGTGCTAGCGATAACGTAGTGTATTGGGCAGTAAGGGAAGTGGATTTAACGCGGCTGAACTGGACCCTAAAAAAGGCACATTGTACACTACACACAGTTTATAATTAAAAATACACACAAATTAAGCAGCGACGTCCTGACTTCCCGATTTCTGCTGGCCTCTGTTCCCCTCCCAAGAACCTGTAATTTGATGTTTGTGTAGAAATTGCAAAGAACTGTCTCACCACAATCTCTGCCTAAGAGGCTGTGAACGCATGTCCCCAGGGCCAGGGCCAGGAGGAGTTAAGTGAGAGCTGACGTTCACGCAGCTGCCGCCCAGCAGGTCGCTGACACGCATGTTTAGACTCTTCTAGTTAAAATTCTTTCCACGAAGAACCCGCTCTCCCGTCGCAGGAAGCAGTCAAGGTTTATCACCATGTTCTGTGTTTGCAGGGAAACTTTCCTACCTGCTAGCCACCAGCTCCGCCTCGTCCTCCCAGCCGAGAGCCCGGGGAGAGTGGGGACCCTGCATAGGGTCCCTGGCACGAGTCAGCCCATGACCTTGGGGCCCCCCGCCCACCCGTTTCCCAAGCACGCGCAGGCCTGTGCCAGCCCTGCCCCCGTCACTGTCCCTCAGGAGCTGGCACTGCACCCTTCACCTACCGCAGAAAAAGAGTGATACGTTTCATCTAATGAAAGCTGGAAGCTGAAGACTCAGTTGGCATAACCAGCCAACCAATGGGAAATGAGGTCAAATTTCAAGACAGCGAAGGAAACTACGTCATAAAGCGTTACCCTAAGAGTGTGGTTTAGAAAGCAAGCTAGCAGCTGACTCCACAGAAGTGAGCAGGAAAGCCTGTGAAGACCCTCGACCTTCTCGCACCTGGACGTGTGCCGGCCGGGCCACAGTGCTCTGCCTCCGCCTCCCGGGCTGTGCCAGGGGCCTTGGCTCTCAGGAAAGCCCGGAATTCCCTGCCCCCACACCTAACCCTCCGCGCTGCCCCCTTCCTCCAGGGCCTGCAGGCCTGTGCCAGCTGCGATCGCCTCCACTCCTCGCAGCCGCCACACACCCCTGCACGCCCAGAACAGAGGCTCGGGGTCAGGCAATCCGTTCCCTCCGTCACCGCGCCTGGAACTCAGCTGCACGCCAGCCCTCAGCAGCCTGGCTCCTCCGCACAGCGGCCAGAAGGGACTCCAGGACCAAATCAAATGCCCGCTCCTTTCCTACGCGCAGCAGACAGAGGGTGAGGTCCGAGTCCTCAAATCAAACAGAAACTCCTGCCGCGGGTCCGAGGCAGACTCCCCTCGACGTGCCCCTGGGCGTCCTAACCTCCCCGAGCAGGGCCTCGGACCCTGGTTAGCAGCTGCTCTTCACTCTCAGGCCGAGAAGAAACCACACCGAGTGCCTGCACAGCTCTCGGAGCCAGAGCAGATGCGGGGCCACCGGCAGCCGGGCGGGGCCTGCACACGGAGCTCCGGGCTCCTGGGTGGCAGGTCCAGAGGGGTCCCCGCTCCACATGACGCTCCACACCATGGGCCCCCGGCCATCCAGCGGCCTCTTACCCCCGGCAAGTCCTCTCCTGCGGCCCCAGGGTCCTGGCAGCCCAGGGCAGCGACGTCAAAGCCGGGGCAGGTCACAGCTGTCCGCTTCAGAGCCCATGGTGGGCTGGCCCCGCGGCCCCGCAGCCCCGGGCTTCTGGGCGCTCCCGCGGCGCCTGGTGGAGGGAGCGAGGGAGCGGCACGGCATGTGTGCCAGCTCAGCCAGGGTGGAGGCGGCGGCGGAGGAAACAAAAGCTGCGCGGAAGCCGAGCAAAGGGAGCCGGGCTGGTGGGGAGGCGCGCGGACGGAGATGAGATGGCGGTGTGGTGCGGGGCTGCCGCCCGGCTGGCACTCCGAGTGTGTGCTGCTCGGCTCCTCGCAGGCTCATTTCCATGAATGCAGTTATGGCCGCCCCTCCTCCGGCCCCACTCTCCCCACCGCCTGCCAGCGGGGGAGGGGTGCACCGCCGCATTTGCTCACAGGCTGCCTGGCTCCTCTCCCCTGGAAGCAGACCCTGATGGCTGCATCCCGGAGAGGTTAACCCTTGCTTGAGGCGCCTCCTCCCCTCACTGGGCAGTGGACATCCACGGAGAGCAGGCTGTGCTGACACCCCTCGGCACAAGGCCGTGCTCTGCTCTGCGCCAGCAGGCCGTGGTCTGACCACCTGCTGCCCACAATCCCCCCTCCCGGCTCCCTGTGCTCTCTGTGAGGGCCCCACTGCCCACGATGCTCCGGCCTCTCTCCGAAAGGGCACGGTGTGCTGGCCCATCTCCACGCCTGGGCAACGGCTCTGCGTCCCGACCAGAGGCTGCAACGTCACGCTCCAGCCCACTCTGGTTCAGTGTGACCCTGAGACAACCCTGGACGATGGCAGTGACGAGGCACATGACGACAGCTGAGAGCTGGGTGGTGAGGGTCACCAGGCACAGGCTTGGTACCCTAGGCGCAGGCCCCCACGTAAACCCGTGGATCTCCCACTGCGCGGGGCCAGCGCCCACAGCCCCCGGCTGCACTGGACCCACAAACAAGGTCAACGTCTGTGCTGACATTTCCGTTCAGAGAGAACAGGGGTGTCACCAGCCACTGACCCCGTCTGTCCCCACAGAGGGGCCCCGAGCTGCCGCGATGCGTGAAGCCCCGGTGGGTTCCCCTGGAGGCTAAACCAGAGCCCTAGGCCCTTACAGAGAGCACAGGGGCTCAGGTGCCAGAGAGGGGGCGCAGACCAGCTGCTGGCCCAGCAAAGACTTCACTGGATCTCGAGGTCAGAGGTCAGGCCTGCGTGAGCCTCTGTGGAGTGAGGAAGAGCACAAAAGCCAAGACTGGACTTGAAGAAGGAAGGAGGGTGCTGGGCGAGCCTGGGCCTCAGCACCCGACTCTCCGCCCGTCCTCCCTGAGCGTGGGGCCAGGTCCGTACCCCCAACACGCACGCGCTCAGGAGACGCGAGGTCCCGAGATCGTCTGTCTTAACTGTGTGACTCCGGTGTCCCTCAGGGGGGCCCAGCGATGGCCACACAGGTCACGCGTAACCCACTCCCGCCCCGTGAGCCTGTGACCACTGAGTGCCTTCCCAGCAGCGGTCCCCACAAGCTGCAGCCCCTCCCGGAGGTCAGTCTTCCCTACAGGGGAGTCTCCGTGAGCAGGAGCAAGAGCAGGTATCGTCCGCGAAGGTCCCTGGAGAAGTGAGGAGTGGACACTAGGGAGACCCAGGTCTAGCCCCTGCCTTGATGTCACCGGCAGCACACGGCAGGCAGGTTCCATCAGCTACACGCAAACACGCTTCCACGCACCTTCCAGAGCCACAGCGAGGGGGCCACGGCAGCCGGCAGGACTCCCGTGTCCTGGTCTGGACGCCTCCCGCCCAGGTCCGCGGCACCTGCCTGGCCCCGCCTCAGCTGAGCACTCTGCAGGCTGCAGGGCTGAGGGCCCACCCGTGCCTGCCCCGCCCAGCACTGCCTTTTCTCTCCGACAGCTGCTCCTCAGACACCCACACCTGCCGCCTCCCCCACCCCCCTGCCTCCGGGCCCGGTCCTGCCCACCTCTGCTTGCGTGGCAACAGAACGTGGAGGCTGCAGAAGGCCCAGGACAATGCCACCTTCTCAGAGGGGCCGAACCCGCGCCCCTCTCTGCTTCCCTCTTCACAGGAAGGAAGGGCAGCCTGACCCTGCCAGCACCACGGGCGTTCGGTGCCGGGTGCCACTAAGAGCCGAGAAGACCAGAGTCCGTCCCCTTTAAAACCTGCCCAGCAGATGGTGGCGCCGGGCTGCGGCGCCGGGTGCTTCTGCGCCAAGCGCTCCTGCTTTAAAATAAAGACCTAACCATTTCTGATTCTGCAAAATACAAACGCAAGCCCCGAGGACGGCTGTGAGCACTGTCTATGGGAACGGCCTTCGAGCCACGGCACTCGGCTTGTCCTTCCAGAGCCCAGCTCGGCCTCAGCAGCCTGTCCAGTGCGAGGCTGCAGACAAGGACTGCGGACGGATGGGAGGCGGTGGGGTCAGCAGGGGGCAGCGCTGCAGACGCCCCAGAGCCAGGGCCTCGTGCAGGCGCGGCATTGAATTCCACCGGGCAGCTCCTGCACACAGTGCCATCTCACACCCACCTGGCAGCTTAGAGCTTCAAGTGCTTATTCGCTTGCGTTCTCACTAGGACTTGACAGCAAAGTCCAGCTGTGGGTGTGAGCAGTCTACCCAGGCAGAGCCAGACCTCGCTCGGCCCTGCGGAGGCCTCAGTGCTTCGCCTTCTCTCACGGTTACAGTCGGACCCCCGCAGTCAGCCCGGGCTGAGCGTCTGCACAGGCCCTGCTGAGCTCGGGGCCAGATTCCCACAGCTCAGGCCCCGCCAAGTGGGACACACGGGCCGTGGGGCGGGGCGGAGCCCAGCTGCAGCACACACACCCAGTGCTCGGAACGGACGCCAGGACGCTTCGGCGAGGTCGAACCTCTGGCCAGGCCTGGAAGGACGAGCAGACCCCCAAAGGGAGCAGCAGAGGCCAAGGGAGGCGAGGAGGCCGGGCGCGGCTGGCGCCTGGGTCGGGTCAGGGTCCGGGCACATGGGGACCGGACAGCACCCGGAAGAGAGCCTAGCAAGTGCCTGTGAGGTCCGTGTGTCCACACAGCAAGGAGCTGGGCTCCAGCCTCGGGATCGGCTCAGGGCCAATCGGGGGCCTAAGCATTAAAAAGGTGAGAATGAGCAGCTGACGCCGACCGGGCAGCGAGGACAGCAGCGCTCGATGCGCGGGCAGCTTCACGCAGCCGCACCTGTGGGCACTGGAATGGCAGCTGGTGGGCGAACCCTCCCGGAGGCCCGCCGGCGCCACACCTGCCGCGCGTGGCGTGGGTCTCCATGAGCGCAGCAGGCGAGGCTCGCTGCTTTAGAGGCGCGTTCAGAGGCCGCTCCCTGGCAGGGGACCCCTCCTGCAGCCCCAGCGAGAGGAGCCGCGGGGCGCGTGAGGCCTGCGAGGAGGGACCTGCCGGAAAGTCCACAGCTCCCCCACTCCCGCCCCTGCCTGAATGCCACGTCTGCGTCTCATCTCAACACGGACACCGATGTCAACCCTGGAGAGGGCCGCAGGCGGGGAGCCAGGACCCACCGCTCCTCCAGGCTTCCTGCTCGAGGCCGCGGTGCCCATCGGCCCTGCCCGAAGCTCTGCCCGGCCTGGAAGCGGCGCCCACCCCGACAGGCAGCAGCGCCGTGCACAGGCCGCCACGCAACGGTTCACACCTCCTCGGGGTCGGAAGCCGTTCACCCGGAGGGCAGGCCTGTCCCCCTGTGGTCCCAGCACCACGGCACGACGTGGGCTGTCCTTGTCCACTCTCACAGTAGCCCCTTTGAACCAGGGGCCTTGGCTGCTGTGGACGACCCTTTCAGACACCAGGCCCACCACGGGGCCTGCTCAGCCCGCCCAGCCCGGCCTCTACTCCTTCCCTCTTCCAAAGCCAAGGGCAGCCGTCCCTCTCCCCCAGGGCTCCCCACACGGCACAGCTTCCCAAGTCACCACAGATGTGTCCCAGATCCCCTAGAGGCGAGACTTTAAAACGTGGTTCAGTGCACCAGTTAAGGAAACGCAGAGACAGGACCAGAGCTGACCATAACTTCACGAAGCCCACTGTGCAATGCAGCCTAACGTTTACTCCAAACTCACTCATTTGCTACCTACTGGCTCCCACACACATCCCTCCCTATTAGCTCGTGGCCAGCCCCACTCCGTGTGCTGTGGCCTCAAACCGCTGCACATGTAACACGCACACGTGTCCACACACGTCCACATACGACCCGAGTCCAGCGTGGCGGAGGCTGGCCTGCGCTGCAGACGGCGCGCCTGTGGAACCTTTGGGAGCCGTGAGCGCAGAGCCTGTCACCCTTACTCACCGTCGGCCGAGTGTGGGTGTGGCGGGGAGGGCTGTCTTCCCTCCAGCCAACGGCGGGGGTGGGGAGGGGGGCTCGCTCTGCAGGTTCCCTGTTCTCCACACTTTACCCCAAACCCTCGGTGCCCTCACTGTCCCTAATGCGACACTTCCCGGTGTCACTCACTCTGGAGTTAGGTGTGACTGCCACAGCTTCTGACGACTGTCACTCAGAGGCAGGAAGTCCGGGCACAGCCACCAAGTCAGAGCCCGCTCCCCAGGGGCACCAGGCAAAGACGAGGGAAGGGGGGCCTCGGTTTAAACACACACACACACACACACACACACACACACACGCCTCAGCGTCTGACCGCCAGCGCGCTCCAGCCTCTCCTGGGAGCAGTCACAGGGCAGCCCTGGTGCCACTCCCCGGAGGCAGCGAGCCTGTGGCCAGCTCTCACGTATGATCAAAAGCGATACTGAAACCCCGCTCTGCACCCGGCCAGGGCGGACTCACCATCCTCCTCTTCGGCTTTAAGGACCATCTTTCCCGGCACACAGGACCCTGGGCAGCAGTGAGCTCTTCCCCCGACAGCCAGGCAGTGCCTCCCGGGAGGTGGGGCTGGGTGGGGCCAGAACACCTGCAGGAGGGCGGGCTGCCCACAGAACAGCTGGCTGCTTCCTGACCCAGGAAGTGACTGGCTGCGCCCGGGCCAATCAGCCTCCTGCCACAGAAGGCGTCACTGCTCACCGGGGCCACCACCCAGTTCCTGAAGTCAAGCCCAAGTCCTGGGCGTTAACCCTCTCCTCCCTAGAGCAGCTTGGACGGCGCCAGAGTCAGCAACGGCTGCCCTCTGACCTCTCCCGGCCCCCTGGGCACCGAGCTGCTGTCCCCTCTCCACTTTCCGGGCCTTCCTCAGGTGGCCTCTCGGGGAGCCCCGCTCCCCGCATGACCTCACAGCATGTCCCAAGACAATGACTAAGAACTCGTCATCACTGGGTCCGGTAACGAGATCACAGGCAAAAAGCAGAAGGCGATTTTAGAGGCAAAAAAACCCGAGGGCGACATGCGTGGGGCATGTTCACTGCTGAGATCAGAGAGCAGCAGGTGGGGCTTTCAGCCACCACCCGGACACGGTTCTTCCGGACTTGTTGTGTTCTGTTCTCGCTCTCTCTCACGCACACCTTCCTCTCCCTACAGGCCTCCTCTAGCTCTCAGATAGCACCTATGAGAACCATAAAGCTGTGTGAGGTGTATGTCTCTCTCTAGATACATTTATATCATCTCAAGATCAGTACGCGAGCAGACAGAGAACTCCGCAGGAAGATAAAGGTGTGTGTACAGAGAGGGGAGGTCTGACACTACTGTACAACCAGCCAGTTACTTCGGCGCACCTTCCGTGACTGCATGACTCGCTCGGCTCCACGCCGCCCACACACTCTCACACCAGGGACCCGTCAGCCGCAGGCCAGGGTTCTGTCTGGCTCCCATACGCCACTGGCGCAAGGACACAGAAGAGCTGCCACTCCGGCCTTGAACCTGGGCGCACGGCGGCACACCGGGCCCAGCTCGGGCTTCCCTGTGAGCTCCACGGTCCCACAGCGAGGCGCACACCGCGGCTAGAGGAGGCGCACAGGCTGTCTTCAGACAGAAACCTGAAGCTGTCTGACTCACAAGGAAAGTGACTGCGGAGCTTATCATCCATGCGGGACGTTTTGGAGACTGAAAGCAGGTGCTATTCAGAATGACATCAGCCAACGGGGGAGCCGGCCAGGCCCCGCAGGAAGGACATGGGGACAGAGGAGCCGCCAGGCCCCGCAGGAAGGACATGGGGACAGAGGAGCCGCCAGGCCCCGCAGGAAGGACACGGGGACAGAGGAGCCACCAGGCCCCGCAGGAAGGACACAAGGGACAGAGGAGCCGCCAGGCCCCGCAGGAAGGACACAAGGGACAGAGGAGCCGGCCAGGCCCCGCAGGAAGGACATGGGGACAGAGGAGCCACCAGGCCCCGAAAGAGGACATGCACACACCATCTGAAGAGACAAGTGCCTAAGGCTGCGAACAGAAACCCCCAGCTTCCTGCCCCGTTGGCCCCCACCCCCCCATCTGCTCCCTAGAGGGAGCGCTCCAGCTCCTTCTGCTGCTTAGCCCAGCGAAGTTTCTAAAGGACAAGCTCCCGCCCAGCCCACTTCTGGGCACAGCTGCCTGCCCGGAAGAGGAGGACTTAGCTCTCACTCCACCGGCACACGTGCACACCCACCGGCACACGTACATCACATCCCTGAGGAAGTTCGTGTTTCCATCGGTTGGCTCACAGCTTAGCTGACGTGTCTGTGACTAAAGTCAGAGGATCAGGGTGTTTGGTTTCCTGTTGGCCTGGCTCTCTGTGGCTGTCACTGATTGATCGCCAAACGCTCTACTAAGGCACGAAACTACGAAAATGGCCAGCGTCCATGTGACGGTTCTCCGGCGGCCCTCCAAGGATCCCGCACCCCCTCCAGCCCGTCCTGTGCCCGAGCCTGCTCCCGGCAGCCCCCGAGAGCCCCAGCCCTCAGTGCTGGCTTCGTCAGGTCCCCGTTCCTCTCCTTCTTGGGTTGCGAGCTTACTTTGGTGGGGCGCCTCCTCCACTATGCAACAGACAGGGTGTAGAGGGTGGGTCTCCTGGTGTAAAACTTCCTGTCTAAATCACCTCTATTCTTCCCCCTGCTTGACTGACAGCTCAGCTGGGTATGGAACACTAAGGTGAAACCGTGTCCTGATGACAGAGACACTCCCGCTGCCTGTCCCTGACTGCTCCAGTGGGTGCCATCCTCGTTCCAGGCTTTCCTATGTGACTTCTCCCCTCAGGAAGCTTTGAGGCTCTGATCTTACCCTCGATGTTGCAAAACGTCATAGTGAGGTGGCAAGGTTGTCTTTTTTCATACATTATGTCGGCTACTAGGCAGACCCTCCTGCCAAAAGCTTCTATTCTCTGATAATGTCCTATCCCTTTTCTTTCCGTTCTCATTTTTTGGAATTCCTATCAGTTAGACATTAGACCGCCAATGTGGATCATTTCATTTTTCTTACCTTTTCATTCTTACTTTTATCTCCTTTCTGAGCTGCTTTCTAGGAAATATCCTTGCAATGGACTGAATGCCAAAATCCATATGCTGACCTCCCCCACGAGATGGTGTTTGGAGGGGAGCCTTTGGGAGGTGAGCAGCGGCGAGGATGAGCCCCCAGGAGGGTGGCTCCTGATCCCTCAGATCCACAGGTGCCTGGGATACCACAAACTCGCCTGGAGGTTCCTTCCACCTGGGTGACCTGAGAAACGTGGACTGTGCATGTCCTCACAGACATGGCCAGCATCGAGTGGGTTGTGGGAAAAAACTCCAGGACAAAGAAACATCTTGTGTCACAAAGAATTCAAATGGAGAATCCCTGGCAGAGCCCCTGCCTGCACCTGGCACCGCCGGCGATGGCACTGATCACGTCGCCAGGGCACACCTTTGTGTGGGGCAGTTTTTGCCACTTTCATCATCAAAACAAAAAGTCAAAATCAGCCCTAACTGGTTTAGCTCGGTGGGTAGAGTGTCGGCCTGCGGACTCAAGAGTCTCAGGTTTGATTCCGGTCAAGGGCATGTGCCTTGGTTGGGGCACATAACCAGTGGGGAGTGTGCAGGAGGCAGCTGATCGAAGTTTCTCTCTCATCGATGTTTCTGACTCTCTATCCCTCTCCCTTCCATTCTGTAAAAAATCAATAAAATCTATTTTTAAAAAAGTCAAAATCAATTCAATATAAAAATCAGAACCCCAACCATGCCCTTTGTTTATTTTATGTACACAATTTGAATTTCCAAGAATAGTCATTAGCTTTTCAAAAAAAAAAAAAAGGAATGAAGATGCAACTCTCTTCACAGGGGCTGACCACACCCTCCACCCCTCCCCGCCCCCCCCAGCCCCAGCGCACACTGGTTCTGCGTCGGTGCGACCTCAGTCCTGAATGGCTGGGGTCACTGTCCCCAGGGAACCCTGCTTAAGTGACAGCCCGCTTCCTCAGGTGATGCAACGAAGCCCGACAGGACCGCACTCGGCAGTCACCAGCACCAGCACCACCGCCCCCGGGACACCTGGAAACGGGTCGTGCATCCTTTAGAAAGTCTGCATGTGACAGTCGCAGCACTAAACACGCCTTTCTCCACAAAGACAGACGCAACAGCCTGCGTCACTGGCATCACTGATGTCACTGACGAGGAGGAAGCTCCGGCTGTGATGACTTCCCACCGCACCCGCCAGCAGTGGCTGCAGCCTTTCAAATGCCCGTTTTGGTAAAAGTCACAGTGGATGTGGTGGACTCGATCCATGCTGCCCTCTGCTGGCGGCTGGAGGCTGTGCGCAGGCTCACCATGAGCCGTCCTTGCCCAGGCACCGAACTACCTTGGATGAACGGACACACAGAGGAGAGAAGTCACGCTCGCCCTGGAACACAGGCCACACCCTGAAACTTATTTCTCAGAAGCTTTTGTTCCAACTAAAGCTGGTTTGCCTTCGTCCCTACTCTTGGCTCCTCAGTGGGAAGAGCAAGAGCCCCAGGCAGCCACAGGCAGCATCACAGCTGGTGGTAGGTGCACGGGCCCCAGGAACTGCAGAGTGTGTGTGTGGGAGGGAGGTTACGAAAGCACTCAATATGGGGGTCTGGGCAGGCATCACTGAGAACATAAAATCGGCCCCCCACCCCCCAAACCCAGAAAGACCAGAAAGCCTCCTCCTTTCTCACAGTCTGAGCTGCTCGAACCTCCCACTCCTTCTCTCGGAACCTCCCACGTCCGGTCCCGCCACGTGCAGCATCTACGAGGTCAGAGCCCAAGGCCATCCCCAGGGAGGCCTGGGCTGGGGGCCCCGAGGCCGGGCACTGCGCCTCCCCTTTCCAGCCGTGCCGCCTCCGGAGCCAGGGTCCCCGGGTCCCCTGCGTCCCTCACTCTCAACCGGCAGGAGCGTACGCACTGGGATGCCGGCCTCCACTTCCAGCTGCGCGCACACACCGCGCAGTGTTTCCAAGACGCATGAGCTGCGCACTCCGCCTTTATCCCTAGGGACCCTGTTCGACTGTGGGTTCCGTTTAACCGCCTGTCGGCTGTGACATGGCAGCTGGGTGCCAGAGAGCCACAGGCCCTGGACCAGGAGGCGGCCGTCACGCACCCGCGGGATGTGGACAACTAGGACTGGAGGCGGGGCCCAAGCTCTTAGAGGAAGGACACCAGGAAGAGAGTGACATCTGATGGAGGGCTGGGAGCTCAGGAAGCAGGGCCAGCCTTGGGGGCGTGGTGCCGTCTGGGGAGCTGGGCGCTTCCGGACAGAGCGGTGTGGCATAAGGCCCTGGGCCCCCAGCGCGGCCTGGCTCCCGATGCCCACCAGAGCCCAGCCATCCACGCGGCCTGACCTCTGCCCTCGCAGTGATGTCTGCCCCTCCAGGCCCCGCCCCCCTCCCTCTCCCCTTCACACATCCCGCCCAGCATCCCGCTCCTCCTGGCAATCCTGTCATGCCCCGCGTCACAGAGAACACCTGCGCAAGTTCTGAAGGAGCTGAACGTCATTCATGACAAAACCTTGCCGGCCAACTGGAAAGGCCACCTTCCCTGCATGAGAGACTCCAAACACCTCACAGTGAACCCCACTGCGGGGGTTGCTGGGGCTTTCCTTCCGGATCAGGGAGAAAGGCAGGAGTCCGCTTCCAGCGGACCCAGAGTGCCCAGCTTCCTCACCAGGGTCCTGGCCCCAAAGCCCTCGAGCCCTTGCCACTCCACTCACTGGGGCAGGCGGGGGCGGGGGGCCTGGGGGGGAAAGCGTGACACCATCGCTGTCACAGCTGGTCCCGCCGGAGGGAAAGCACCTGAGCCAACCTGTTAGAAGCCGTCGCAGAGCTGTAACGGGCTGCTGGGCACAGAGTCCATGCACAAGGCGAATGCATGGCAGCAGTTAACACCCCACGTTACCTACAGCGCCCTGAGTCAAGGCCAGCAATGCGCAGGCTCCTGGGAGAAAAGGATGAGAGGTATGGAGACTAGAGAGGCCTCAGGAATGGAGGGAGAACGTGCTTTGACTCAGGACACTAACCATGTCAGGGTGCCCCGGGGCCCACAGACTCAATGCCACTGCAAGTCACACCCAGCAGGCCGTGCTCGCTGTAGGCACGTAACAGTGTGGTGCTGGCCTGGGAGAGGCTGACAGAGCAGAACCCAGAACTCAGAACCAGCCCTACACGGGCATGAACACTTGCCCTAGGACAGACCGGGGGAAATCGCAGACGACCTTTCTCTAAATGCTGGAAGTGTGGGTGTGAGTGGTCACGGCAGTCTCTGTAGCAATCGCCCCAAACTGGAAACCACCGAAATGCCCCTCAGAAGTGGAACCAACTTTGTTTATTGTGGCGCACTCACACGATGAGACAGCGCACTCCGGTGGAGATGACAGGCGACAGCTACATGAGACAAGGTCAGATAAACCTCACGGACATCATGGTAAGCAAAACAGGCTGCCAAATAGAAGAGAACTCTATTGGGAGAGCCTCATACCAAGTCCCAGAGAGAGTGCTGAGAACAGACTAAACGTTTTCTAATGTGCTGGCCCAGAACACAGACCCCACATACGCCCCCCCAGGACACTAATGTTTTATCACCCCAAGAAGCCATCTGTACCCACTGGCAGGCAGGCACGCCCCGCTGTCCACACCCTCCAGCCCCCGGGGGTCACCAGCTGATGGACATTTGGCTATTGTGAATAATGCTGCAATAAGCACTCATATAAAATACATTTTTATTGATTTCAGAGAGGAGAGGAAGGGAGAAGGAGAGAAACATCAATGATAAGAAAGAATCATTGAGCCCTGACCGGTTTGGCTCAGTGGATAGAGAGTCGGCCTGTGGACTGAAAGGTCCCAGGTTCGATTCCGGTCAAGGGCATGTACCTTAGTTGCAGGCACATCCCCAGTAGGGGGTGTGCAGGAGGCAGCTGATTGATGTTTCTCTCTCATCGATGTTTCTAATTCTCTATTCCTCTCCCTTCCTCTCTGTAAAAAATCAATAAAAAATATATTTTTAAAAAAGATACAAGTACCATGCTAATAAGGTACAGTCTTTTAAAAAGAAAAGAAAGAATCATTGATCGGCTGCCTCCTGCACGCCCCCATGGGGATCGAGCCTACAACCCGGGCTTGTGCCCTGATCGGGAATTGAACCCTGACCTCCTGGTTCATAGGTTGACACTCAACCACTGAGCCGCCGGCCAAGTACTTATGTATATTTTTGGGTGGTGTACAGCCTTTTAAACTATGTGTCACTGTAGTAAAAACAAACGTTAAAATCGTTTCTCTTTTTCTCTCTGAATCCCAGCTATTCTGTGAAGCCCAGCTCCGGAGCCCTGTGGCTCTCTGGCCGCGCCCACCACGCTCCTGTGTGGGAACCAGCTGGCGGTGCTGGCCGGTTTACGAGTTTCACCTCTGAACACTTTACGGCCTGTGAACTGAGACTCATTCTCCAGGAGGACAGCGCCCGGGAACCCGCTTGCTGTGCGCCCCGGTAATCACAGAGTAACCACGTAGGTGTGCCACCTGCTCCGTAAACCCCATCATCCCACCGCGTGACCATCCTGGGTCACTAGGGAAACGTCGGAAGATCAAACAGGTCTACGCGGCTTGCAGGCGGCGGCAGCGACGGCGATCAGGCAAGTCCAGTCTTGAAGCGGATTACAGGAGAGCACCAGTCCAGCGCTCGTTGTCAGTTGAATTCCTGTGGCCGGAACTTGGGGAACACAACATTCCCGTGTGGGGGTGCACGAGCCCCTGGGTTGTGTGCGCCACTAAACCAAGGACAGGAGGCGTTAGGCTCCGCCTCACTGGCAGGAGAGGCGGCACCTGCAGTGACAGCGCGTCACGAAGGCTCACGAAGGCTCACGAAGGCCGTTCTGGGCAGGACGCCCGCCTCCCCTCGGATGCACAGGCACCCACCCCCCTCCCCTCCTGCTTCCTTCCCAACTCTGCTCACAAAGTGCACGTCACCCCCTTTATCTGTGAAACCACAAGACCAGCCTTACGCCATCGGCCTCCACCCATCCTTGTCTGCTGACCGAGAGCACACTGCGGGCGGAAGCCAGCACGTGACAGAGCTGGCAGGAGGCACCCCAGGCCCGCTGTCGGGGGAGGGGCGGCCAAGGGGGCAGAGGAAGACCACAGCCCCAGCAGCATCTCAGCACGGTCCTTACTGACCTCCAGCTGCTCTGAAGTCTAATCTCCGGGTCTTAGGAGAAAGGTGGTCTCAGGCAAGAACAAGTGGGAAACGCTAACTCTACTTCCGGAAGGGCGTGCCCTCAGCATCTCTTCAAGGTCTGGCTTCTGTTTAAGGCACTGATTCGTCTGCTGACTCGCTGACACCGAGCTCACACCTCAACGAAGCTACCGACACACGAGCCCTCTCCGTGGGCACATCTCAGGCTTCCGGCACCGGGGCCATTTCAAATAGCCTGGTCCCCAACAGGAAGCACAAAAATGTGGCACCAGCAGGGGAAGGTGGCACTGGACAGGGGAAGGTGGCACCAGCAGGGGAAGGTGGCACCAGCAGGGGAAGGTGGCACTGGGCAAGGGAAGGTGGCACCGGGCAGGGGAAGGCGGCACTGGGCAGGGGATGGTGGCACTAGGCAGGGGAAGGTGGCACTGGGCAGGGGAAGGTGGCACTAGGAAGGGGAAGGTGGCACTGCGCAGGGGATGGTGGCACTAGGCAGGGGAAGGTGGCACTAGGCAGGGGAAGGTGGCATTGGGCAGGGGAAGGTGGCACTGGGCAGGGGAAGGTGGCACTGGGCAGGGGAAGGCGGCATGGCACTAGGCAGGGGAAGGTGGCACCGGGCAGGGGAAGGCGGCACCGGGCAGGGGAAGGTGGCACCAGCAGGGGAAGGTGGCACCGGGTAGGGGAAGGCGGCACCGGGCAGGGGAAGGCGGCACCAGCAGGGGAAGGTGGCACCGGGCAGGGGAAGGCGGCACTAGGAAGGGGAAGGCGGCACCGGGCAGGGGAAGGCGGCACCAGCAGGGGAAGGTGGCACCGGGCAGGGGAAGGTGCACTGGGCAGGGGAAGGTGGCACTAGGAAGGGGAAGGTGGCACCGGGCAGGGGAAGGTGGCACCGGGCAGGGGAAGGTGGCACTGGGCAGGGGAAGGTGCACTGGGCAGGGGCCTTTGGCGCCTGCTTATGGCAGGCGAGCTGCTCCGACAAGGCAGGTGCCGCCACTCGCACTGTTCAGAAGCGCCTCCAGGGCTGACCTGGTTACCAGGAAATGGTGGTGAGCAGGCAAATTCACAAACACGGATCCACAACCACCAGGACCGGCCTATGAATATGGGGGACCTGGGAGGACAGGCGGTACGTAAAGCTATTGGTTATATGGAATGATAACCCCAAATGTGCAAAAGATCCCGTTACGGGGACGAAGCAGAGACACCTGACCTACTTTACAAGTCTGCAACCTGTTCCCGCTGCTTGTGGTCAGGGGACCCTCCGTCCGCCTGTCCCCAGTTACAGAGCCGACCCCGCCCTCCACTCTGGCGGTCACAAGGGACAGGGAAAGAGGAGCTGCAGGTATGGCTCTCCCACTGCGCCATTTCCACAGGCACTGCCTTCAGGGCAGCGAAGGAGGAGCATGTCGCCCGCTCACTCTCTGGCTTCAGCTGTGAGCACAGACGGGCGGAGAGCCCTCAGGAGCAGGTGACGGTCTGCACCCCGACACGTAAATGCGCGATGCCACACAGGCGTGTGCAGTCACGGGACACGGCCGGGAAATGCCTAATTAGACACAGCGGCAGGTGGTCCCGGACCGTGAACTTCCTGTTTGCTTAGCACAAGGTAGTCCTGTGTGACCGTGGCTGGGAAACAAGACCTCCGAGATCACACTGAGAGTGGGCGCAGGGGGCACCGAGTCCTCCCCGAGATCGCGCTTCCTTTCCGGAAGCCTCCGGCACGTCCACGAGGGAGCTGGGGACTCCTCGCCCCTCCCCACCCCACAGGCCGCAGCCGGTAAACGCCTCAGGGGCCTGCTGCCAACGCGGTAATCACTGGGGGAATCTGGCTGAGATAAACATTCAATTACGCAGCACCGACACTGAAGACAGCACAGCACAGTGAGGACTGAGGGGGCTCCCTGGGCACGCACCTCCCGATCGTGACAAGACCGAGGTCCCGCTGTAAGTCAGTGAAGTGGCTGCGAACCCGCCTAGACCGGGCGCCTGCGGACGGCCATCCTGGCGCGGGGACCAATCACTGCAATCTGCCCCTCTTCCCAGAGCAGCCTCGGCCCCGGCTTCAGTCAATAGGAAGCCCCAGCCCTTCAGGAAGCTCCCGCGGTGCCGCTTCGACAGCACGTGCGCTGAGATGGGAACGACACGGAGATGAGCGAGGCCCCTGCGCACGGATGACAGGCAAATCCCGGAAGCGCTCCGTGTTAAAAAAAGAAAAGAAAAGCAGCAGCTTCCCCGCGTGGCGTGGCGTAGCGTGGCGTGGCTTGGCGGGTAGACCTCCGTGATGGCAGAGAGGCCCCCGCCCGCCGGCCACAGGGAGGGACCGGGTGGCCGTCCTGGCTCAACCACAGTGTTCGTCTCGCAAATGTCACGGGCAGAAGCCACGAGCTGCCCAGAGAAGCTGGTCTAGACAGAGAAAGAAGCACACGAGGCTGGTGGAACTTTCCGGAAGGCCACCGCCCCGGCTCTGGTTTCTGCAGTTCTCTGAGGTGGATGTGCCCACCCCAATTTTAAGATGGTACAAAATTGTGGGGTTTTGTTTACTGCGAGAATGGAAAAAAATTTTTTCATTTAGTTTGTGACTATTTCAAGTTTTATGTCACTTTTTTCCCCAGTAAATATAGATTTTTTTATTGGTGCAGAATAATATTAATACCATTCTTTAACTGATTCGGATATTATACTATGTTAAGTAACAGCTTTTCTAAGAGTTATTTTAAAAGCTACTTGCCTCTTACACACCATTCTTTATCACCTCTATCACATTTTACATAGAATAATGAAACACTTTTATCGATAGAACTGATATGAGTTCATAGAACTCTCTGGAAGGCATTTAGCAGCACACACCAAGGCTAGAAATCAGAAGCTGAACTCACGGACCCAGGACGCCCCTCACAGGAGTCCAGGGTGAGGAAAGAATCGGAAATGTGTGCGAAGTATTACCAACAGCGACAGGGCTGCTACAGGAACAACGTGGAAACCTCGGACCATTCAGGAGGCGCCTGTACTGGGCTTCCTGTGGCAGAGACAGGCCACCATGGGCCCCGAACGCCCGTGTCACATGCAGCCTGCGCTCCCAGGGTGGGGTCGGCCGGTCTGCTGCTGGACAGATGCCAGGCCCAGGCCCCCACTCCTCAACTGTGGACCAAACCCCTTCAAGGGTGGCTATCGTCTGGGCCCATCCTGTCACCTGCGGGACTGGTCGGGGAAGGGCGCTCCCGGCTGAGGCCCCGTCGTCCAGCTCTGACCCCGCGCCTTGCTGCCTGCTCCGGCCCCTCCTGTGACAGGGTGGGCGCCTTCCCCGCCAGATGCCGCTAACAAACTGCTCATGTACACACTGCAATGGCAACGAGAAATGTGTGTTTAAAAAACCTACAAAGTGTTCCCAAAAATGACGGGGACTATCTCTTAAGCTTATTCTAAATCCTGAAATGGGAAACAAAGTTTTTCATCCTTTCGTTACTCTTATAATATCCCAAGAGGACTGAAGGCGGGGAACACAGAGGAAGATGCCGAGAAAAGAGCCAGAGAGGAAACCGCACCCGAACATCCTGGTGGGGCTCCTGGGCCCTCCCTCTACTTTGCATAACGTTCTGGTTCTCTGAGCTGAGGGAAGAGTGTGCACGAAGCCCCAGCACCCCCAGCACGCGGCCTCCGGCGGCCCCATTCCCAGGCGATCACCATCAGCCCCCAGGACAGACCGCAGCCACTCAGAGGACACCTCTGGAAGGGGCAGCTCCCCGCGGCCACTTCCTGCGGAGACAGGCTGTAGGGTGGCCCGTCAGGGGCTGCCTAGCAACAGAGCACCCGAGGGAAGTGCCTTCCGAAAGGAACAAACACACGTACAGACACGGAAGCCGAGTGGGGAGGAGATAAACTTGGTAGCTGTAAAGGGAGTTAAAAGAACACACAAAACCCAAGCGTGGTTCTATTTTGCTTCTTTGGTCGGCTGAGCCTCTTCTACAAACCTCTGCTTCAAGGCTCAGAACCAGCCCCGGGGAGTTGTGAATGGCCTACAGCAAACCACATCAACCAGACGTGGCAGCCGAGAGAGGCGAGCAACACTCAGCCCCTCCTCCCACCCGGGACCCTCAAATCCTCACCCCTCATTTCACACAACCCACACAGGAAACGAAGGGAACCACTGGCCGGGCCCACAGGCCAGGCGGGCGTGACCCGGAGAGCAGTGTGGGGCTCCTGAGCCGGTCTCCGCTCGGGCCTCTCCAGTCCAGGAGCTCTGAGCTGTGTGTCCACACCGCACGTACGTGCACCCACTCATCCATTCATTCATTCTTGGGTCCTACCCTACAGGACCTACTTCATAAGGTATGGTTCCAACAGGGCCCCAGAATATAGAGCTTTTTTAAAACTCACTCAGTAGAAACTGCTTTCTCAAAAAACTCACCCACGCCCTGACCGGTTTGGCTCAGTGGATAGAGTGTCGGCCTGCAGACTGAAGGGTCCCAGGTTCGATTCTGGTCAAGGGCATGTACCTTGGTTGCGGGCACATCCCCAGTGGGGGGTGTGCAGGAGGCAGCTGATTGATGTTTCTCTCTCATAGATGTTTCTGGCTCTCTATCCCTCTCCCTTCCTCTCTGTGAAAAACCAATAAAATATATTTTTAAAAAAACAAAACAAAAAAACAAACAAACAACAAAAAAAACAACTCACCCAGGCCGCAGCCGGGTAGGTCAGTTGGTTGGCGCGTCATCCTGGACGCCAGAAAGGCTGTAGGTTCCTTTCCCGGCCAGGGCCCAGACCTAGGTTGTGGGTTCAGTCTCTCGTCGGGCATGTACAGGAGGCAACTGATTGATGTTTCTTTCTCACATAGATGTTTCTCTCTCTCTAAAATAAATTTTAAAATATTTAAAAAATAATAAATAAAATAAAACTAGTAAACATTCCAGGTGAGGATTTTTAAAATATATATATTTTATTGATTTCAGAGAGGAAGGGAGAGGGGGAGAGAGAGAGAAACATCCATGATGAGAGAGAGTCATGGATCAGCTGCCTCCTGCATGCCCCACACTGGGGATCGAGCCCACACCCGGCCATGTGCCCTGACCGGGAACTGAACCGTGACCTCCTGGTGCATAGGTCGATGCTCAACCACTGAGCCCCGCTGGCAGGGCCCAGGTGAGGATTAAAAACAAACCTCACCCAGGTGTCTGCAGCTCAGTCAGGTCTGGGAGCCCCAGCTGACCGGCTGACAGACTTGCGACAGGAGCTAAGCAAACCACTGCTGTGGTCCATCGGCCAGGACTCGACTCCCCCACGGACAAAGGCCCCCGGCACTGGGCATCACGGTCCCTTCAGGGACGTGCGTGGGAAGAGCCCTCCTTTTAACACTGTTTCAACCCTGGTCTCCCAGCCCCACAGCGGAGGGCTTTCAGGTGAACAGGGAATGCGCTGGCACTTTGGCAAACACAAACCACTACCACAGGTCTGGAGACTTTAAACAGAAGTAAAGCGTAATTCTACACAGCTGGGTAGCTTGGCTGGTTACAGCGCCATCCCAATATGCCAAGGTGTGGGTTCAATTCCTGGTCAGGACACACACAAGAATCAACCAACGAATGCATGAATAAGTGGAACAAACTGATGTTTACCTCTCTCCTTCCCTTCAAAATTCAATAATTTCTTTAAAAAGTAATTCTACACAGATATCAAATGTCTGATGACATCACTTCTTGAAATCAACATTCACCCTAAACATCACCATCACACAGCCACCATTAGCATTTTTACCGACCGTCAAGAACCGCCTCTCTGCTCTCTGCGTCATCCTCACTCCTGTAAATCCAGCCGCTGCCCTGCCCTCCCCTCCCCTCCCCATTGCTTCTCCCTCCCCTTCTCATGCCCTCTCCCCTCTCCTCCCCTCCCATGCCCTCTCCCAGGCCATGGATTAGTTTTGGTTTCAGTGTTTGATTTGAATTCTTATAAAGGTTATACAGGTTTTTCTTCAAACAAAGAATGTTGGTTGATAAAATACAGATGTCTTTAATAAGCAGGATTTATGAGCAACCTGCTTTTTCACTCGGTATCCAGTGGCCTCTTCACGCCGGTAAGGCAGACAGGGCCTAACATCTGAGACATGTACACATCAGAGCCCGAGCCACCGCCGCCCTCAAACAGTCAGCGGTTCCACTTTTGAGCCCAAATAGACCTGGTTCTGGTGCCCTCCAGGCTGGGGTCTCGGGTGCAGCCACGCCGCGGGGCCTGTACGCTCCAGGGGCCTGGAGTCAGGTGAAGTGTAACTTATTTTTGTGAGAAATCAACTGACCTTGGGGAAAACACAGGGCTGCAATCGCTCCACCTCCTGAGCTCTTTTAACTCCCCTTTCAAAATCCAAAGTGACTTTTAACTGTGTGCTTTTTCTACCCACTGATTCTACTGTAAGGGTGTGTTATGATTGTTTAAAGTAGAAGTTTTAATTCCTTGTTAGAATGCTATATATACACATATTTATGTGTTTAAGGAAATGGGAGAGTACAACGGTATCAGAAAAAGGAAAGAATGCAGTCAAAAATCTGGTTTTGTAGCCTTGAAATCTATTCAGGGTGAAAACGAAGCCCAATGAGGATTTCACAGGAAACTGGTGGAGGACCGGCACCGGCCGCTTCCATCACGTGACGGGGACGCGAGGCAGCTGTCTGGGAAAACCATCACCCATCGTGCCAGCCAGTCCCTCCCCTGAGCAATGAGCCCCGTCCCGTCCAGCTCATTGTCCAGGGCTGTGCCCACCGCCGGACACCAGGACCATTCTCCTCACCATCGAGCGAGTACAAAACCATTCCTGAGACGGGCTGAGCGCGGCCGGACTTCCAACGGAGCACCCTGTCCTCGCGTGGCTGACAAACAGGACAGGCGGCGGGTCAGAGAGCTGCTGCTCTGGGCTTCCCTGCCCCGAGGGAGGAGGGCACTTCCACACCCAGCAACGCTCAACAAAAGGCTCAACAAAAGGCCGCAGGCCTGGGCTGAGCCGGAGCCTCCCCTCAGAAGAAAGAGGCAAAGGTGGCACCGCCCACCCGGGAGGGTCCCAGGGACAAAAGCACCAGGTGACTGTGGTCCCAGAGGGGTCCGCCTGCCAACCGCAGTGAGCTACAGCCGCCCTCCAGCTGACCGGACGGGGATCCGCTGGGTTGCCTGGTGGAGGCCATGGAACCACAGGGTCCATCAGGTTGCTCTCCTGATTATTTAATTGTGAAAAAAAATCAGCGACCATTTTAAATGCTTTTTGAGACACATGTGTTGATCAAACACCTTAACACTTCCTGGAATCAAGTGGACTCACAGCCGAAGCACCTGCCCGAGGCCATAGCCGCCTCCGATGCATTCCTTTGCCCGCTCGCCCTTCAGGAGCAGCACAGCCCTGCTTCCGGTCTGATGTCCTGTTTAAGAAGTCCCCGCACCCTCCCGCGGGTCTGCACTGAGACCTTCCACACTGGCTGTTCCAGGATCCGGCGCAGAAACCGAGCCCCAAGCTCTCCGCCAAGGACGGAGACCGAGCGGACCGGCACCTGCAGGCCAGAGGACCAGGCGCCAACTCCAGCTACGCCCCCTGCTTCCTGGCGTCCCGAGCAACTTCAGTGCCCGAGTTCGACATCAAACACCCGGGGACGAGGGCGGGGAGCCTAAGGACCCATTCACAAAGGAGCCTGCAATGGAGACCCACTTGTCCTCGTCCATTAACAGCCAGAGACTCCTGCCTTCCTGCTTCGGGGCTTCACGCAGCGCAGGAGACCACAGGGCCACCAAAGCGGCAGAAGTCCGAGTGCTAGGGGCGGGTCCAGCAGGCCTGGGCAGGCGAGGCAGGGGCACAGGCTGCTTAATTCACGGGGCAGTCTGGGTGAGGGGCCCTGGGGGAATGGGAACTCAAGCAAAGGCTGGATCTGGGGGACAAACACTCCGAGTGAACAGCTGGAGAGGCCCGGGGTGGGGGAGGGGCGGGCGGAGGAGCGGCTGAGCTCTGTGAGGGGCCAGCAGCAGGACCGCCAGTCCCGAGTGGAACCCCTGGTCCTCCTGCGATGCCACAGACGCAGAGTCATCTCCATTCCACTGAGGAGGCCTCAGGGCTTCACTTCCTCCCGCTCTGTCTGGACACTGAGGGAGATGGCAGACGTCTTGGTCACAGTGACAATCGGCAGGGGTGGCCGAGTGGCCATGTGAAGAGGCCGCCAGGGTCACCCTGGCCGAGCGGCGTGTCCCAGGCCCTGCACCATGGCCCCTGGCAGGCGCTCCCACAAAGCCAGTTTTAAACACGCCTTCAAACAGGAACGAGGGGGCATTCTCACGGAACAGCGCTGGGTGAGGCCCGTCTGAGTCCGCAGGGACCCGCGGGTCCTGTCGGGTGACGAGGCAGCTCTCCTGACAGGGACACGGCTGCCAGGTGGGAGCCTGGGGCAGGAGGCCTGGCCCTCCCTCCCTCCCAGGGGGACACCTGTCTTCCCAGCGCTGCCCCTTGTGGCTGAGTTTCCCCTTTCACCGGCCTCTCTTTCATCCGGAGGGACGGCAGGAGGACGGCACAGGTCCCTGGACGGGGCAGAGGCGAACTGCAGTGCCATGTGCGAGGCAGGATCGCTGGTATTAACCTTGACCTGCTTCCCTGGTTGCTCATGCAAATCCTGGCCCAGCAGCCCTCAGGGTCAGCTGCATGACCGGCACCACAGCACCGGCCAGTTCCCAGGTGCCGGGGAGGAAGGGCCGGCTCTCAGCCAGCACCACCCACAGGCAGGGACCGAGGGCTGGCTTCAGCGTCTGAGCCACCACCTCCTCCAACCTCGACTCGAGCAGTAACCAGGGGCTCCTTCAAGAAATGTGTTCCGTCACCGGCAGCGCAGGTATGAACCCAAACAACACCCAAACATGAGGGAGAGGGTGATGGGGCGGCAGGAAGCACAGGGACAGGGCACGGCTTGCTCTGCCCGCTCCCTCCCACCCACACCAGGAGGTGGTTCGCTCAAAACACACGGAACCCTGGGGTCACGAGGCCCCCCAGCCCCTGCCGTCGGGCCCTCTCCATCAGCTCACCTGTCCGCGGCCACCTCGCCCCAAGGATCACCCACTGCCTGTCTAAGCCACCAGCCAGAGGCATCTTCCTAAAACATAAAACACTCACCGTGGCCCGAGAATGAAGTCCTGGTAACACAGGACCCTCCGGACTCTGTCCCCTCCTGCAGCCGCTCGGCCTCCTCCCGCCCGTCCAGGCTCACAGCCCAGGGCAGCTCCCCAGGGCCAGTTACTCCACAGCCTGGCCTTTGCCCACTGCCTGGCCTGACGGGTATCTCTGCCACATTCATCTCGTTGGCGCCAACCCCTTCCCAACCCAGCTGGTCTGGGAGCCCTCCTGGGCCCGGCGGGCCGCCCTCTCCGCAAGGCTGCTGGGGTGTTCACTAAGTCTCCGTGCGGCCGCCTGCTGGGCTGCAGACGCGAGGGGTCACTAAGGTGCTGACGGCCTGCGACCTGCTCCCAGGACCAAGCACGCGCTCCTCCTGCAGAGACAAGTTAACAGCACACACTCCATCGCTCACAGCCCAGTCCCCACGCCTGACAGTGGCAGGCACAGGCTGCTGCTGAGCCGGAAGCCTTCCTGGGGCCGAGTGGGAGACGAAGGGGCTCCCGGGAGGACCGTCCCGGCCCTGCGCTAACTAACGGTGACCACCATCTCGCGGTGACCAGAGGGAAGCGCGCAGCAGCTCCAGGGGGTGTGGACACACTTCTTGCTGTTTCTAACTCACTTCCCCCTCCCCTGCCTCTGTCATCGCAGGTGAAACCAAGTAACCTTCACTCAAGAGCCCGTGGGGAAGCGGGAGGCAACGGAGCAAGGGAGGGCAGGTCCAGGCGAAGCGCTCTCTGGGAGCCGCTGTCCCAGCCTTTCATGGGGGGGGGAGGGCCCAGGAGGGAGGACTCCACCAGCCAGGGCCCTCCGGGTGGAAACTCCCAGCTTCTGCCTCATGGGTCTCCCCCCTCTCCCCAGGGGACCTGAAGCTGCGGGCACCCCTGAGCCGGAAGGCACTCCTCGGGTTCTCACGCAGAAACACCTGACCTCGAATGCATGAACCAGAAGAAAAACCCACGTGGCGAGATGGCTGACGAACACCGGCCACTCAGAAAGAAGCAGGTGTGAGCCAGGCCCGCAGGCGCCTCTTCACCCACACTCTCCTCTAGAAAACATTGGCTGTTTGGCCAGGAGACAACGTATCGGTGGAGAGACCTTCAATCTTTAAGACAAAAATTAAGTGAAGGAAATAAGTGACTACAACTGGTCAAAATCTGACCCAAACCCGTCAGGACGAGCAAATGAGAAAAACGTAAACCGCTGGATTTGACAAAGGCCGTAGAAAGAGCTCATCGAGGTTCAGTGAGTAACAAAACCCCAGCCATAGGCACCGCCAGGCCCCCGCACCAACAGGCACAGAAGCCTTCTGCAGCCCAGCTGGTCACCAACAGCTCTGATGAGGGGCCATTCTGTACCCACTGGATTGCTTTCCGAAAGCTTTCAGATGCTAATCCTCAGCACCGGCACGCTTGCAATGACGAGCATGTACGGGCACCGCTACGAACAGGGTGGACTGGGACAGACAGCCTGTGGGGAGCAACGTGCGTGGAGAATGTGTGTGCCCTCTGACACGCTGCGGCCACCCTGGAAGTCTCCCTCACAGACCATGAAACCTATAACGGGAACCCTATGTTCCAGATGTTCTGAGAAAGCCCTGACTCCACAGAGCTGTGTTCTTTTCCATAAAAGCAAGTCCTTAAGTGTGTAAGCAAACTGGAGACCCACGGCAGTCATCAGTATCAGAGAGAAACAGACAGTGGTCTGGCCGGGGTCAGACCCACAGAAAAGGTCTTGTAGGGCTTGGAGCGAAGCAGAGGGCGAGCCCGGGCTCCTCTCCTCACTCAGCAGCAGGTGCCCGGGCCGCAGGCTCCTCTAACACAGACAGGAACCCGCCGCCTCCCCTGAACGCAGGGGCCCTGCCCAGCCCAGAGGCCGCACTGCTGGGTCTCCTCTCCACCCCACTCGGAAGCGTGTCTCCTGCAGGCAGCTCTCCTCGTGGTGCCGACGGGGACATGGCTGAAGCTAATAAAACGCGGTGGGCACCGCCGTGCTGGAGAAGTAACGGCCTGGACCGACGTTACACTGAGTGGCCCTGCCAGCCTCTCCCGCACATCCGGTCCGAGAGCGGCGGGCACCACACGGGCTACCCCAGGAGCAGCACATCCCGGGGGGAGCCTGTGAGACCCCAGGGAAGCCGAGGACCCGCACGCTCACAGGAACCTTCATGCTCAACTTCCCTGGGTTCGGAGCAGCGGGGAGCTGCAGGCTGAACGCCTCCGCTCAAGTTCACAGGCACCAGAGGAACTGAGTCACTGGCCTCGCCTTGGGCAGGGTACCCACCAAAGCGAAATACCTCTTCCTTTTGTGAGTGGCTGCAGGAAGTACAGGCCTAACGAGGAGGTGTCAGAAAGAATCTGAGGGGATGGAGACCAGTCAGTCACAGGCAACATGAACGTCTTTCTTAAAATGTCCATCGAGCTCTTAGAAAATCACGAATTCCCTATTTTTTTTTTTAAAAAAAGCTGTAAAGTGACTTGTTTAACCTTCCCCACCCCCACACATCTTCATACTAGAGCCCGTCACACCAGATGTGTCTGTGGGACCCCTCACCTGTGCAGTGAACCCTGCCTGGACAGCTCGCCACTCAGGGGCATCCACGAAGAAGGGCTTCGGAACCCAGTGGGGCGTCCCCGATCCACGCACAGCCCACGCACAGGCGTCCAGCCTTCCTGTTCGCTGCTATTTTCTTTAACTGACCGGGGCCACTCCACTCTAAGACGCACCCTTTCTTCAGCATATTACAAATGGGTTATGTTCTAACGTTTTCCGACCCAGTGGCAGCCAGGAAATCGTAACCTATTTCCCCCCAAAACTATGTTAAAAACAGTGGCTGTGTCCCAGGTACGAGGGAGTGTGGGGCGGGGCAGCCGATGGGCTCGTGAGGCCGAGGCGGGCATTTGCTGGTGAAATGTGGGATGAGTAGCTGTCATCTCTCAAAGTGAATTCCCTGTGACACCCAGGAGGGAAACGGGCAGTTCTGGAAACTCGGGCCAACCTCAAAGAACTCAGAATCTTCCTCTTCACACGATCATCTTACACGACGAGGTGCTTTCTGTGTGGTGAGCCCGATGGTGGGGAATCCTCTTTCATTCAACCTTTCTGGTTCTTTCGAAATGCCAAGCAGATGCATAAAGAAGAACAATCTTTACGTGTGGTCAGTAGAATAACAGTCCCCAAAGATGTCCAGGTCGAAGCCCAGGACCTATGGCTATGTCGCCCTACCCGGCAAAAGGGAATGACCATTGGGTGGCTCCGGCTGGGGGCCCGCACGCAGGGTTGTCCAGGTGGGTCCAATGTAATCCCAACAGAGAGACAGCCCTCAGGGAGGAAGGAGACCATGCTGCCTGCTGCCTACCTGCTGGCTTTGAAGGCGGGAGGGGGCCACCAGCCCTGGAACATGGGCCGCCTCTAGAGGCTGCAAAAGGAAGCAGACGGGCGTTGCCCTAGAACCACCAGAAAGGAACGCAGCCCGCAAACACCTCGAGGTTCACCCGTGAGCACACGTGGACTTGCTAAGATAATGGATGGACACGAATGGATGTTGTTTGGTGCCACCACGGCTATGCTGCTGTTGCAGCCGCCATGGGAAACGAACGCACCCTGCTTCCCCACACCTTCCTAAGCACAGATTCTCGCCAGGCCTGGTGGCAAGGCAGTCACCCACTAAAAGCGACCCAACCAACCGCTTCCTGCCTGGCCCGGAGGTAGGAGCTCCAGGAGAGGGGAGAACGCCTGGCAGGGCACTGGGTCTGGGAGAGATTAAACGGCCAGAGAAGGCAGAGAAAACAGATTCTCCCCACCCCCCAAAAAATAACACACAAAAAACTAGAGAAGCAGGGAGGGGAAAAAATCCTTCGGAACCAGCCAGAGCAGTGGTTCTCCACCTTCTGGCCCTTCAAATACAGTTCCTCATGTTGTGACCCAACCACAAAATTATTTTCGTTGCTACTTCATAACTGTAATGTTGCTACTGTTATGAATCGTCATGTAAATATCTGATATGCAGGATGGTCTTAGGCGACCCCTGTGAAAGGGTCGTTCGACCGCCAGAGGGGTCGCGACCCACAGGTTGAGAACCGCTGAGCCAGAGGGTTTTTTTGTGGGGTTTTGTTTTGTTTTTTCAACCACAGAGAAAAGCACACCGGCTTTGACACGGAAGGTAACTAGGGGACATCTGATCTGATGGGCGCCCATCCCACACGGGCCAGGACCTGCGGCCGGGCCGGGGTCCCCAGAGCTGCTGGCCCCTGGCGGTGGCGGCGGCTCGGGGTCCAGCTGCAGGTCCTAAGCCCACCTCCTGGCCAGTCCAGCTCCTCAGTGACTTTCTGGCCAACAAGCAGAAAGCCTGCGTTCGCCACGGAGCCAGCGCCGCTCGGGTGCCCACATGAGCGTTTTCAATCCTGCGGCCTCGGCCTCACCGACACGATGCTCACCCCAAACCTTCCCAAACGCCCGCGTTTCCGGCGTTTTGAGGGGGTCACCCTGGCGCCGGCCAACGGACAGGCTCAGGGTAGTGGGAGGGAGCCGGGGCTCTGAAGTTTTCGTCAAGTTTCCGCTGTCTGGGTGCACACGCGACAATGCCAACTTTGGTCTCGGTCACCGCACCCTCGGGCGCCCCAGCCCGGCGTTTTGGGGTCAGTGGCCGATGGACCCGGTCCGCCCGGTCCGCGATCATTCACCGGGACCGGCCGGGCGGCTAGGCGCCCAGGCTCCGCCCCAGCAGCACCCCGCTGCCCCGCGCCCCGGCCGCAGAAGCGTCCCGGGGAAGCCCGTGCACTCCGGGCGGGTGTGCTGCTTCCTCCTCTTCCTTTCAGACAAAGACACGGAACGGGGCGCACAACTTCCAACGCCCGGGGGCCGGAAACCCCGAGCGCGCAGCCAGGAGTGCCGGGCGCTCCGGGGGCACCCGCAGGCCTGCGCGGGGCGGCAGCGGCCGGCGACTCAGACCCCGCGACCCGGCCCCTCCGGCCCTGCGACCCCGGCGCCTCCCGGAGACCCGGGCGCCCTCCGCCTCCCCGCCCCCCGCGATTCCCGGCCGGTCCGGCCCCCGGAGTCGCGTCTGGCACCACCATTCCCGGGAAACGCGAGCCGCCAGAGGCGCCGCCGGGCCGGGGACAGGAGGAAGCGCGGGAGGGGGCGTCCGCCGGCCGGGCCGCTGGCCGTGGGCCGTACTGACCGTAGCTGTCGTCCTCCTCCATGGTGCCGGTGCCGGTGCCGACGCCGGGCTCCGCGCCCGGCTCGCTGCTCGCCCCTCGCGTCCTGCCGCGTCCGGCTCCGCTCGCCTCTGCCGGGCTCCCAGCCCCGCCCCCGTCCCGCGCCTCCCGCGGGGCGCCCCGCCCGCCGCCGCCCGCGCCCGCACCCCAGGCACGCGGCCACCTCCCGGCCCGCGCCTGCGCACGCGCGCCAAGGCCCCGCCCCCTCCCCGCGGCCCCGCCCTGCCGCGCCGCCGGCGCGCGCACTCCCCTCGCCCCCAAGGACCCCGGCACGCGGCAGCCTCCTGGCAGGCGCTTGCGCACGCGCGCGCGCCCAGGCCCCGCCCCCGGGCCCGAAGCCCCGCCCTCCAACCCGCTCGGAAGCACACTCCCCGGCACGCGGCCGCTTCCTGGCCCGCGCCTGCGCCCGCGCGCCCGCCTGAGGCTCCGCCCTTTGGACCCGCCCCCTGAGCCCGAGGCCCCGCCCCCACCACCCTCGCGGGCCCAGCAGGTTTCGGGTGTCGCAAGGACCGCGCAGGATCTGGGGCTGGCGCACCCACCCAGGCCCGCAGCCCGCAGCTCGGCCGCCCACAGAGGCCCGAGGTCGTGTCCGGCCACTGAAGGGCAGGGTGGTCCTCGCTGACGCCAGCGGTGCCGGCCAGGCCCGCCTCGGCTTGCCCAGGAAGGGCCCGGTCCTTGGCCCCAGGCCGCAGAGCACTTGGGATTCATTTGAATCTTAGAGCAAGGACCCGGGTCACCAGTTGTCTGCCTTCGTACTTCCTGTTATTGTCTGAATTTACCTTATTTCCCAGCATTTCAGGATTTTAGTGACGCTGACCCATGCACCTTTTCCTACAAGTTGTATCTGCCTGCACGGGGCTGCTGCGGGGGCTCAGCCCTGACCCTGGCCATGTGCAAGGCTTCTTGACGTTCCCCTCGGGGAGGTGGGCCCCCGCTCCGACGCCTATCCTTACTGGCCAACCCTGACATGTGCCCCCCAGGACTTCTCCCTTGTTCTAGACAACAAAGACAAGTCACTAACTCTCGCGGGGAAATCACATGATGAGGAATCTGCGCTTTCCTTCGGATCTGCTCTGATTAGCTCTGACCTGGGCGACCCTCGCACCCCTGCACCTGCTTCCCACCCACGAAACGCAGCCTCTGCCTACAAGGCCGCGGTTTCCACGCAGAACTGATCTCCGACGGGACTGGTCCGCCGCCGTCTTCCCTGCGGCTTCTGCGCAGCTCATAGTATTCCAGCCGGGTGAGATGGCTTTTGACATAGCAGCCTAAGGAACCCTACTCTTCGTCCTGTCGGGGTGCAGCTCCGGCCCAGCCTTCTTAATCCCATGAACTGACTTTCCCCTGCCTTTGGTGGACAACCCTGATGTCCCCTTAAGTCTAAGATGGTGTCTATTTTTATCCTCCTAAAAGATTGATTCTGGTGTATTTGCAAGTTTGATCTTCACTGATTTCATCAGATTTCGACATCTTGGCCTGAGGTCCTTCAGTTTTTTGTGGGTTTTTTTAAAAATGTTTTTATTGATTTCCAAGAGAGAGAGAGAGAGAGAGAGAGAGAGAAACATGGATAGGCTGCCTCCTGCATGCCCCCTATTGGGAATCCAGCTTGCAACCTGGGCATGTGCCTTGACCAGGAATCGAACCGGGGGACCTCCTGGTGCGTGGAACAATGCTCAACCAAGTGAGCCACCCCAGCCCAGCTGTCCTTGTGTGTGTTTTTTTTAAATTAAACATTTTATTTTATTTCTTTGTTAATCTTCACCTGAGGATATTTTTCTATTGTGTGTTTTTTTCTTTTTAGTGAGAGTGGATAGGAGGGGGGGGAAAGAAAAACATCCTTGTGAGAGAGATGCATATGCCGCACCCAACCAGGGCCAGGGATCGAGCCTGCAACTGGAGGTACCTGCCCTTGACCGGAATTGAACCCAGGACCCTTCAGTCCGTGGGCTGACACTCTATCCACTGAGCCACACTGGCCAGGCTGTCCTTGGGCAGCTTTGATGCTCTTAGAATTGCCCCACTTTGTCTGGGAGTCATCACAGTGGAGCAGGCTCTCCCCAGTGTTTACTACTCTCGGCCCCAGAGTCCCCAGAAGGCTCAAGGCATTCCCCAGCCGGCTTTCTTTCCTGACCAGTATGCGGGTGTCCCTGGCCGTCAGAACTCTTGCTCAATGACCAAAGCTCAGGAACGAAAGATAACATGGTGATTGTCACCATCTTCACTCCCAACTTGTTACCTGACTCCCAGACTGGGTAGACCAGGATAGGGAGGCATTCTGGGGCGATGCTAATCACCTCCATTAGCAGGGAACCTGACAGGCTACACATTCCTGTAAGTACCATCGTTTCATTACATTACAGCAGGTCCCTACTCCGCATGGTTGAGCCACCAATCACTAGAGAGAAGACAGGATAAACAGACGAGAACCCCGCCCTCTCTCACCTGTCATAGGGCACCGCTCCCCCTGGGCGGGGTTACTATACATTCTGCCTGTGGGGCACGGCCAGGACATTCCATTCCTCACAATCCCCACAGGGAGCCTTCATCTCCCTAAGGCAGCTTTGGAGACAGGCCCTAGAGGTCACAGGTTAGAGCCCTTAGGAGTTAGGGTCCGTGAGCTTCCTGGCTACCAGCCTTGGAGCCGAGAGACCTCAAAGGTGAGGCGGGTGCCCCAGGCACCTGGAGGCCCCCTCGTGAGGATGGGAACTCACTGAGTGGAGGCTTCGGACCCAGACCCCACTGCCCCTGCCCCACCCCCTCTCGGGCCGCACTGTGTCAGTTCTTCAGAGAACCTTGAAAATGGGCCAGGCTCCCTGCGGGCCTCGCTGTGGTCTGTGGTTCAGAGGTCGATCCACCTTAACAACTTCGTTTTTTAAACTGGCGGCTCCCTTCCTTACATAATCTCAAGAATTAGAATTACGAAGGCAGTCTTTTAAGCAAAACCTATTTTTTTTCTGCACTTCGTTTACGGCAGAGTTTCACACTTCCTCAGGCCCCGGCTCAGGCCTCAGCAGGGGGCAGGTCGCTGTTCCACTTTCCTACAAGGGAGCACGCCCGGCCCAGCCCGTGTGGCTCAGGGGTTGAGCATCGACCTATGAACCAGGAGGTCACGGTTGGAGATTCCTGGTAGGGCACAAGCCCGGGTTGTAGGCTCGATCCCTGGTCGGGGGCATGCAAGAGGCAGCCAATCAATGACTCTCTCTCATCATTGATATTTCTCTCTCTCTCCCTTCCTCTCTGAAATCAATAAAAACATGTTTTACATCAGCTGTTCTCAACCTGTGGGTCGCGACCCCTCTGGCGGCCGAACGACCCTTTCACAGGGGTCACCTAAATACATCCTGCATATCAGATATTTACATTATGACTCATAACAGTAGCAAAATTACAGCTATGAAGTAGCAACGAAAATAATTTTTGGTTGGGGGTCACCACAACATGAGGAACTGTATTAAAGGGTCGCGGCATGAGGAAGGTTGAGAACCACTGTTTTAAACAGATGATGCATCTACAAAGTGAGAAGGTTCCCAGTGAGAAGGGCAAGGACAGAGCAGTGTGTAGAGTATTTCCACTTGTAATAGAAACCCCTGTGTGTAGTGTACATAGGTGGGTGAAAGAGGGGGTGCAATGGGAAATAACTTCGCAGGGTGAGCTGATCATCAGTTCCTAACTGGGCAGGTCATGGTAGACAGTCACGCCCAGGCCTATAGCTCCTTTAGTGAGAGGTTTGTTTTTTTTGTTTGTTTTTTGTTTTTAATATATTTTATTGATTTTTTACAGAGAGGAAGGGAGAGGGATAGAGAGCTGGAAACATTGATGAGAGAGAAACATCGATCAGCTGCCTCCTGCACACTCCCCACTGGGGATGTGCCCACAACCAAGGTATGTGCCCCTGACTGGAATCGAACCTGGGACCCCTGAGCCCGCAGGCTGACGCTCCATCCACTGAGCCAAACTGGCCAGGGCTAGTGAAAGGTTTTAACAAAGCCTGGCCTGCTCTGGTCAGTGGCACAGAGGTTAGAGCATTGGCCCACGCACCAAAGGGTCATGGGTTCGATCCCCGGTCAAGGGCATACACCCAGGTTGCCAGTTCGATCCCTGGTCCAGGTGCATTTGTGAGGGAACCAATCGCTGTTTCTTTCTCACATCGATGTTTCTCTCCCTCTCCCTTCCTCTCTCTGGAATCAATGGGGGGAAAAAAGAGAATTAAAACATAATAATAATAAAACAAAGGATTTGTTCTATTGCCTTTCTCCTCTCCCATCAGGGCGAGGCAGGAGGTCAGCTGAAGGGTCTGGTGAAGAAGGAACCCCTTCCCCCACCCCCTCCCGCTCCCGCCATGAGCCCGGTGTGCCCAGGGACAGGTGAGGGAGAGACGGGCTGAGAGTCCACGTGCCGCTGAGGCACCAGAGCCTCAGGAAGCCCATGTCCTCCAAGGCTCCCTTTCACCCAATTCCAAGCCTCTTCCTCGGGGGCCGCCGCTCCAAGGCCGTGGCGGGGAAGAGGGGGCAGCGAGGGCTGCCGGACGCCCCAGGATGCCTCCCGCTGCCCAGAGGAACGCCTGGGCCCACCTTCCCCACCTGAGGCCAAGGGGCGGGGTGACTGTGACAGGGCAGGGCAGTGACCCTTCCCGGAAGCCAGCCTCCGACCCTCCCAGCCCAGGGGCAGTGGGCCAGCCCGTGTTCAGACTGACGGACACTCACGCAGGCGGCCTCAATAAACCCAAGGCAGGGACCTCTGCCTGACCCTGTCTGCAGGCTACGCCCGGGGCAGTGGCACAGGGGAGGGCAAGGGAGGGCGCTTCCGTGAGCCAGAGACCACAAGTGCACACTCACACAGGTCAAGGGCACACTCACGCGGCCGGGGCGGCATCGCCTTGCTTTGCAAACCCCCAGGTTTGATTTTGTGAGAGCTGCAATTTCCTCCCCGCTTGGCGCTGGGAATGTGTGTATAATGGAACTTGATTGTAGCCAGCTGTCTCCAAGTTCCCCACCGCCCCGGAGACAGGAGACAGCTGGCCATGCGCCCCGTAGCAACAGAGGAGTGAGGAGAGGGGGAGGGGCGGGGCAGCAGAATTTCCAAGGCGGTGGGTGACACTGATGGGGTTGGGGGGCATCTTCTGAGCAGAGTCCATGTTCCTTAAGCAGCTTTCCCTGCTCACAGACCCCTGGTCCCTGGGAGTGCTGGCCCTGCTGGGGACCTCGGCCGCTGGCCGCCAATGGGAGGCGTCTCAACTGTGGCCAGAAAACAGCAGAGAAAGACCTGCTTTCCCTTTCCCACCAGAGCCAGAGGCGCCCGCCCCCCACCAACTGCTCACCTGGACAGAGAGGATCAGGATCGTGGGCTCGGTCCCCAGTAGGGGGCTTGCAGGAGGTGCTTCTCTCCCCTCACCCCTTGTCTTCCTCTAAAAATCAATGATTAAAAATATTTTTTAAATGTTTTTTATTGATTTCAGAGAAAGGAGAGATAGAAACATCGATAGCCAACCATTGATCGGCTGCCTCACTCTGGGGATTGAGCTTACAACCCGGGCATGTGCCCTGACCAGGAATCGAACCTTAGGGTTGCTGCTCAACCACTAAGACACACCGGCTGGGCAAAAAAAAAAAAAAAAAAAAAAAAATATATATATATATATATATTTTAAAAATATGTATTTTTTAAATGATCATCTCTTAATTTATTTTTATTGATTGCAGAGAGGAAGGGAGGAGAGATAGAAACATCAATGATGAGAGAGAATCATTGATTGGCTGCCTCCTGCATGCCCCACACTGGGCATGTGCCCTTGACCAGAATCAAACCTGGGACCTTTCAGTTCGCAGGCTAACGCTCTATCCATCGAGCCAAGCCAGCTAGGGCTAAAAATTATTTTTTTTTAAATCAAAGGAAAAGAAACAAGACATAGGCAAGACTCACAAAACCTCGTTACTTTATTGCACCAAGATCTTGGCAACATCGGGGTCCACAGCCCCTGGAGGGAAGTGCAGAGAACGGGCGCAGACCTCCATACAGAGGCAGCAATGGCGGAGATGGGGGACGGAGAGGTGGCCCCTCCCATGGACCCCGGGCCCCCACACCTCCACTCTAAACACAAAATTAAATTAAACCCCAATTCTAAGTGAGCGGAGGCCGCTGTGATAAAAGCTCGTTATTTATATACATTTATATACGCACACGTCATCTAGAACCGGACTCACTTCCTGGGCCCGCCGGCCCTGGCCCAGTTTGGGGCACGATGCTGGGATGTCGTGGGAGGGAGGCCTCGCCCCTGACAGAGATGAATGCTCAGCGCTGCCCACAGTGACAGGTGACGGGTGACAGCTCCTCAGGAGGTTCTACAATGACCCCATGGAGGAGGGTGGGTGGAGGGCGGGAAAGAAAGGGGATCCAGTCTGTCAGACAACAGCACCCTCTACTCCCGCCAGGGCTGCAGGAAACGGGGAAGCAGCTCCCACGGCCACGCAGGCCACGCACCGCACGAAGGAGAAGGCCCTGCCCAGAGGCGACAAGGGACAAAGTGCGGGTCTCTGAACAGTGAAGCTGACAGGCCGAGGCCAGGCCCGAGAAAAGGCAGCCCAGCCGCTGGCTTTCTTGGGACCAGACGGCCCCCGTGTGGCCGCTGACATCTCCTCCCAGCTTTTCAGAGAAAATGAACACAGGAAGGAACACCCAGATGACCCCCATGAAACAGTGCACACACCTCCCCACAGCCCCCAGGGCCAGGGCCAGGCCGTCGGGAGGGGCGGGGTGAGCGCCGTCGGTCCGGCTCCCCGTGCAGCATCTCCCGGAGAAAGGAGCCGTGATTGTCAGATTCACTTGTACCTTCGACCCCTGGGTCAGTGATTGTTCAGGAAAACGTCACCCCGACCGAGGCTTGCCCATGATTGCTACTTCCCACGTGCGCAGGCGCGGCTCGAGCACGGTAAAGGGATCGGCAGTTACAATCGGCTAAACTGAAAAGCACTCGCCCGCGGAGCAAGGAAGCCAGGCCTGCGGGAGGGAGGACACTGCCCGGCGCCCAGGCCTGGGCAGAGGCCGGATGTGAAGCAGTGACAGGAAGAGGCCCTCCCCCACGACCCCACCTGGACAGAGGCCGCGGCCTGCGGCTGATGGGGGTCGGGAAGGCGCTCAGAGCGAGCAGCAGCCGAGGGGCAGGGGCCAGCTCCGCAGTTCAAGCCCCAAACAGCCGCCTGCTCCCGAGAACGTCCAGTTCCCTGCGAGGACGGAGGCCCGGGGCCGCCTCGGCTCCGCTTTCTGAGGTGCCGGTAAGGCAGACAGCCCTGTGAGGGACGGGGCAGGGCGCAGGCGGGGGCCGCGCAGCCACCAGGAGCAGGTGGTGGACGGCCTGCCGAGAACAGCGACCAGCCGCCTCGTCACCCCAGGCGCGCCGGCCCTCTCCGTCCACAAGCGGCCCGGATGCGCCGCCCAGTTCCCGCCGGGCAGCTGCCTGCTCCCCCGGCACCGTGTGGTTTGTCACCAGAGGCCCTGATCTCCGGAAGCCGGGGCCTCGGCGCCATCCTCGGCGCAGGCTGGCGGTGCAGGCCCAGGGGTGACCCAGCCAGGAGCCCACACGGACCGCTCCCAGGAAGCGATACCATCTCCGAGCGTCTGTGGGGCAAACAACAGTCATCCTGACAGAGAAAGGGCCCCTGGGAGTCCCCTCCCACCCTCCAGTGCATCCAACAGGGACCCACCCGGGCACTGGAAGGAGCAAGGCCTCCTCTGCAAGTGACGCGGGTGCGTGCGCCTCGCTCCACACCCCGCACCCCATGCACTCTCACTCACTCCACCACATACTCACACATTCCACCACACACACTCACACATTCCATCACACACTCACTCACTCCACCACACACACTCACACACTCCATCACACACTCACACACTCCATCACACACACTCACACTCCATCACACACTCACACACTCCATCACACACTCACACACTCCATCACACACTCACTCACTCCACCACACACACTCACACACTCCATCACACACTCACACACTCCATCACACACACTCACACACTCCATCACACACTCCATCACACACACTCACACACTCCATCACACACACTCACACTCCATCACACACTCACACACTCCATCACACACACTCACACTCCATCACACACTCACACACTCCATCACACACTCACACACTCCATCACACACTCACACTCCACACACACTCACACTCCATCACACACACTCACACACTCCATCACATACACTCACACTCCATCACACACTCACACACTCCATCACACACACTCACACACTCCATCACACACTCACACACTCCATCACACACTCACACACTCCACCACACACACTCACACTCCATCACACACTCACACTCGACACACACTCACACTCCATCACACACACTCACACACTACCACACACCCGCACTCACTCATATACACTCACACTCACACACCAACCCACAGCCCACACTGACCTATCTTGGCAGCAGTGCTCAGCGGCGGTAGCTGAGGCTGGCAGCCTTGGCTGGATGAGTCACAGACCAAAAGTTCCGTCTATTCTGAAGTTTCTGGAAGGCATTGAAGTTTCTTTTCCTTTCTCTCTTGAACTTTTTAATTTTCTTTTCCTGTTTCGAGAATCACAGGTGTCACAACTGTCAGAAGGGCGGTCCCTGGTCCCAGTGGCCACTACCTGCAACACAACTCTCAGCGCGCAACATAACCAAGACTTACTCCTCCCGTGGCCTCTGGGAGGCGCCCACTCCCCCACTTCACTGATGAAGGGACAGGAGCGACCGGGGACCAATGCCCTGCCCGTGGCCACATTTACGGCGGGCGGCCAAGCAGCACCTGAACCGGGCACCTGGCTCCAGTCCGGGCCGCAACCACGTCCAACTGCCCGAGACCCAGGCCCTCCGTGACCGCGGTCGCGCCGTACCTTCCCACGATCAAACTCTTCATCCCAGTCGTCGATCACCGTGGAGGCGCGGGCCAACCTGCTGTCATGCATGGCATCCCGGCTGACCGCCGACACCTCGCCGCCCCACGTCAGAACTGCAACAGACACACGCGTGGTGGCCCCTCGATCCCCACCACCTTCATTATTTCTCCTTTTAAAGGCAATTAGCTTTGCCGGGACAACACTGGTTCTAGATCTGAAGTGTGCCGTTCTCTGTCCATCGCTGTATTCCGCACCGTCGCCCACCCAGTGAGCTCTGTCCTCACACAGGTGACCCCTCCACCCTACAACTACCCCCACCCCACCCAGTGGAGCTGTTTCTAAACCCTCGGCCTCATCTGAGAAACAAAGACCTCGTGTTCCTTCTCCAGGTCTGACTTATAAAAACGAGCTTGCGAATAAGAAGTCGCCCTCGAGTGCTGGGCCAGTGCTGCTGCCCGCTCCCTCCTGGCCTGGCCTGTTCCCCGGGGTGCACGCTCTGGGCTCTCCCACTCTCCTGCCCCTGGACCCAGGGAGAAGCTGTTCTGGATCTTTCCACAGATAACCCCCACCCCATGAGGACCAGTTCTAGGCCTCTGTGCGATGGGGTCAGACAGGACCATTTAGACCAATGGTTCTCAACCTTCCTAACGCCGCGACCCTTTAATACAGTTCCTCATGTTGTGGTGACCCCCAATTTCATTGTTACAAATTGAACATCATTAAAGCATAGTGATTAATCACAAAAACAATATGTAATTATATATGTGTTTTCCGATGGTCTTAGGCGACCCCTGTGAAAGGGTCGTTCGCGACCCACAGGTTGAGAGCCGCTGGTTTAGACCCTCTTCCCATCTTTACAGCCAAGTGACGCCTGCGCGCTCGGGACACCAGCATCCACCCCCAAAATGACAGAAGCCCAGGCTGGAGCAGCACCTTTCTTCCCGTAGGCTTTATCCGACGCGCATTCGAGCAGCTCCCACACCACGCTGGCGCCTCGCTCCCTGGACCAGGAGTGCCGAGGAGCCTGCTCCGGCCCTGCGAGCAGACACAGGAAGTATGCGTTGGCAGCCACCAGGCGGGAGCGCCCACCCTGGACTCAGAGCAGGGCTCCAGGGCCCGTCTTCCCGCCGGGAGGGGTTGCCCATGAAGCAGCCCTCCACCCAGGACCCTGCCCCGCCCGGCGCACACCTGCGAGGTCCCCAGGACTCTGGCCGTTGACAGCAGGCGCTGGGCTGCTCCCGGGGACGGCAGGGCCCCTCCAGCCTCCGGGGTGCTCCTCCACTTCTCCTTCCTGCCGGGACTCCGGCTTTCTCTTTTTCTTCTTCTTTTTCCTCGGAGATGCTGCCGTGGCCTCTGGCTCGGCGTCTGACGGGGAGCAGCTCCTGGGGTCAGCGTCAGCAGTCAGCTCCCTCCCCCTTCCACTGGCGTGCCTGACCCACAGTCACCCGGACTGGCCCCACCCTGAGCCTGGCCGGGGACCAGTCATGCTGCTGTCCACGCCACAGCCAAGCATGGGGGCGCTGGAGCTCCACCCAGGAGTCCTACCAGCGGGTGACACAAGTGCAGGGCCAGCGGGCTGGGTCAGGTGACCGCCTGTGCATGGTGCCGGCCAGGTATGCTGCCACCCTCTCGCCTGGGTCAGCAGGCTGGACCTGCCAGCCACACCCACCGGGAGGGGGTTGCTGGTGGGAAGGCAGGGTGTGTGGCTCCGTGTTCTCACCTGTGCCGAGGCGGGTCCTGGCGGAGGCAGGCTTCTCCTTCCCCGCCAAGGCCATCCACTCCCTTCCTCCTCCTCTTGCTCACGTGGGGGCTGTCCGGCCAGCCATTCACCAGGCCCCGGCCGTTCACGGGCTGCTGCCCACCCTCTGCCTCCAGGCTGGAAGCTGGTCGCTCCATGCCGCCCTCCGGCCTGCGCTCGGGGCTCCAATGCTGCCCTTGCGTCTGCCCCGCCTGCAGGCGGGCGATGCCCGTGTCCTCGGGGCACTTCCTCTTCTTCCTCCTCCTCTTTCCAGGAGGGGCCGCTGCCTCCCCAGCCTCCGAGCCCGGCCTCGGGGCCTCTCCCAGGTGCTTCCGTTTCCTCTTCTTACAAAGGCTCTGGAGGGGCTCGCTGGCCTCGGGCTGGTGTGGGGGGGCCCGAAAGCCCCCGTTGACCTGAGGCAGGGGAGCACAGGCGGGGTTCGGGGGGCTGCTGGGCAGGGTGGTGGCGTGGGGGGGCTTTGGGACGCTGGATGATCCGGGAGCAGGTGACACAGCCCTGTGAGGACAGACGGGCAGTGAGACGGCTTTTCTGAGACCCAGGCCCACCCTCAGCAGCCGCCTCCCCCCAGGAACCTCAGCTTAAAAAACTGGGTGTAAGTTAAAAAGACAGACTAGCGATGACATTCAGGCCTACTTAAGATCAAGGTTAACAAAAGTCATTGTCTCTCTCTGTTTCTCATCACCAAGCAGTACAATGTGCGTCTGCAAACTCCAATGTTTTGCATTTGGTACAAATGTGTCAAAGCTACAATCAATCCCCACCCTCCGGAGTCTCGGGGTGTCCAGGCACAAGAAGGGCCGTAAGAGGGGCCCGGACAGGCCTCTGCATCTTCCACTCTGACTGTGTCCTCTGGGATCTGGGATCTGGGGAATCAGGGAACCCGATTTCACCAGGGGGCCTCCCAGCAGGACGAGCGGGGACGAGGGACGAAGTCTAGAGCAGGTGGGGTCGGCTCTGACCTGTGCCCCGCTCGCTATGGACCCGGAAGGGTTAACTCTCCACACTGAGCCCCCCACCTGAAAATGGCTGACCAGAACGCCGGCCTGAGGTCACCAGAGAAGCAGTCACTGTCACCATGTCCACCAGAACAAGCTACGATGCCAGCGACTGTGCTACACCTCACCGCTCTGCGTTTTCCGGAATTAAAAGTCAAGCGAAGAAAACCACCCAGTAAATACCTCACACGCTTCGGGACCTGCCACGTGCACAGAGGGCCGGTCCAGCCGCACACCGGCCTCCGTGGCGGCCACCGCAGTTCTCGTGGGCGCACGGGGACAGCAGCTGCCCGGGCCCGGCCCGCGCTTACCTGCTGGCACCCACAGGCCGGGCGCAGGCGGCGGCGGGGTGAGTGGCTTTCCTGGGGTGGGTGAGGTCGGAGAGTGGCGGGAGGGGCGGCGCTCGGTCAGTGCCGGGGGCCCTCCGCAGGGGGCTGGCCTGCAGTTATTGACATAAATAAAAACTTGGTGGTCTAAAAAAGTTGTGGTGAGTGAGAGGAAAAATAAATGTAAAAAAAAAAAGACAAATACAAAAAAACAAATGAAAGAGTTCAGAAAGCAGGATGGGGGACAGCAAGGGGTGGGGGGTGATAGAGGAAGAATCAGAAGTGTTTTTGGTTAGAAACAAAAAGGAAAAAGGAAGGAAATTTCAACAAAAACCCAAGCAGGCCCATCCCACCACGGAGCTCCGCGTTGCACCGAGGCTCCAGCGCCCGTGTCCCGTGTCCCCTGGCCACCCCGTGCTCGGAGCACCGTGAGCCCAGCACCCCGTCCTCCCTCTGGGTCCTGGTTCCTCCCAAGAGAGGGAGACCTGCATCGCCCCAAGTCTCTGTCAGCACATGGAGTGACAGTGGGAAATCAGGGTTCCCTGAACCCCGACTCCGGGACAGCCTCTCGGATCTGCAGTGCCCAGGAGGCCCCGGGGTCTCGCTCCCCCAACCAAGCCGCCCGACACTCCCAACCACGACACCCCAACACCCACCTTCTTGGCAGAAAGGGCCAGCTTCTTGGCGGGCGGAGGAGACATGGCGTTTGCGGGCTCAGCGGCCATATTGCTCAGGGCGGGGGCCCGCGGCTTCACCACTGTGGAGGCTTCGCCGTTTAGCAGCGCCCTGGGCGGGCCGGCCGTGGGGGTCCTTCCCTGAGAGTCACAGAAGCGGGAGGCCCCGCTCCTGGGGGTTGGGGGACCCTGGGCGGGGTCGCTGCTCCCTGAATGCTCGGGGCTGGAACTGCTGGAGGCTGCCCTGTCCGGGGCGATGCCCGTAGGCCCGTGCCCATTGGCGGTCGCTGCGGGCACGAGCTTGGGTGAGGTAGAGAGGCCAGCGCCCCTGCCATCCCAGGAGCCTGGCCTGTGGCTGTCACCCCTGCCGCTGGCCCCGTGGGACCCCGGAGAAGTCTTCAGGGGCGGGGAGAGGTGCTGCAGGGTGGCCGACTTCTTGACTTTCTTTCCAGGCTCATCCAGGATGGTCGGCAGGGGTGTGGGTGCTTTGGAGGGTCGGGGGGAAGGGGACCCCAAGGGCAGCTTTGGAGGAATGTGTCCATTCTGAGCCTTCAGGCCCGACAGGAAGCCGTTCCTGGACACGGGCACACCCGTCTCCCCGGGGGCCTGCAGCTTCCTCACGGCCACTGGGTCCGGTCTCTGAAAGACAGCGGGCGGGACGGTCAGACCCGGCAACGCTCCGGCAGGTGAGGGCGCAGCAGGCCCTGGCCACGCAGGAAACATGCTGTGACTTCTCTAAGCATCTTACCCACGGGCGTGTGCCTTACAGCCACCGTCAGTGAAAGCAGCACATTTTCACCAACATTTGAGAAATACAAAAAAATATAAAGGAAAAAATGACCAGTCCCATCCCGTTGCATAGCCACCGATGAACACACGGTGTTCTCTCCTTGGGGCTTTGCTTCTGTGGGTTTGGGCCGCAGAGGGAGACCAGTTGGCTTCCCGATCGACCCTTTCAGGCTCTCAGTAGAAGTCTGTGATGTTGGGCTGGCAGCCCTCACCTGCCATGGAGGCCACGCAGCTGCACGGTCTCCAGAGGTCCTGGAGTCCCCGCCACAGGGAGTCCTCATCCCCCGTGCAGACCCACTCCATCAGGACGCGAAGGCACGGCTCCACATTCGATGCTGCCACCTCCCACCCCAGGCCTGAATCTGAGCATTTACCATCGCAGCCGCCCAACCACTTCCCGGCTAGTGGAGTCTGTGCTTAAAAACTACTTGTTAGCCCTGACCGGTTTGGCTCAGTGGACAGAGCGTCAGCCTGAGGACTCAAGGGTCCCAGGTTCAATTCCGGTCAAGGGCATGTACCTTGGTTGCAGGCACATACCCACTAAGGAGTGTGCAGGAGGCAGCTGATCGATGTTTCTGACTCTCTATCCTTCTCCCTTCCTCTCTGTAAAAAATCAATAAAATATTTTAAAAAACCAACAACTACTTGTTAAACGAACAATCAAGGGACTGGATCTGTCTCCGTGTTGGTCGGTGTAACTGCCTGGAGATGGAGCGGCGGCCTGTGACTGTGTCCGTGATCGCCCAGTGGCCCACTGCGCCCCCGCACCTCTCAGCGAGGGCTTCTGTTTCAAGCGTTCGCTCACTGACCCTGCGCCCGACTCCCGTCGCCTGAACGCTGGCGTCCTCCGCACGGGCCCAGGGTGGCTTTGCATCACCCGAGTGACTCCCTCACCTGCCTCTGCTTTGTTAGGAACACGAAGCTCAACTTTTTTAGTAGAAAACTCCAAATACACACAGAAGTAACCTCAGAGCCATTTCCTAATTGTTAATGCTGTGCCACATCAGTGCGCGTGCACCGCCCCCCGCCCCCCCCCATATTTCTCTTTCTAACCATTTGAGTAAACTTTAGACAGGAACACTTCCCCCCCTAAGTACACCTGCCGCTCCTGAGAATAAAGGCGTCCCCTTGACACACCCAGTGAATACGTTAAGTCAGGATGTCTAGCACTGGTGCCCCCCGCACACCCTCAGCATTAAATGTGAGGGCGGTGCACTTTCCCGAGGCTTCAGGCCAAGGGTTTGCTCAGCGAGCCTGTCCCTGTGCTTCTGCGTGGCAGCTGGTCCAGAGCAGGGACACAGCGCGCCCGCGTCCTGAGGTGCTGGGTCATCATTCCCCTCCTCCTGCTCGCCCCGTCAGCTGATGACCAACTTAGGAGAGAGCAGGGACCAAAGTAGGACAGACTGTCTGCCTCTCTGCCCCCGGCACAGCGCAGCCTGCAGAGCTGGGCTCCCCCCATGGCCCAGGAGGCAGTGCGTGTGGCCGCGATGCAGGCACCGATCCCCTGGAGCAGGTACCTTTCCAGGCAGCAGGGACGAGAGGGTCCCATTGCTGACGCTCTTCCTGCCGTGGTCGGGAGCCCCACCGGGGCGGCAGGAGAGGGCGGAGCTGGCCCTGGAGATGGCGCCCTCGGGACTCTTCTTGGAGCCTGGGATTCTGTCCAAGAAGAAAAGCGGTCAGGGGCTCTCCACTAGCGCTGCGTCGTTACAGAGCCTCAGTGTGAGAAGGAGCCAGGGTACATAAAGTCAAGGTGAGAATTTCGCTAAAATAAAAGAGAAGGCAGAAACCCGGAGACACCTGACCCCCTAGCCTGTGTCTCTGAAAGCCCCCTTGGCCCTTGACCCACGTGAAGTTGTCAGGTAGCCTGGCACGTGTGCTCCGTATGGCAGAGAGCAAACTATAATTAGAGCTCCAAGATCAGAGGCTCAGTTTATCAGAAAGCCAGACTGATGCCTCCAGCTCTTCATCCAATTGAGCAGAACACATATGAGGCCGCAAAAACGCCTCCAGGCTCCACGTTCTCCCACCCAGGTCGGTGACAACCAGCCCCCACAAAAGGCACCTTCCCAAGGTGCTCTGCTGCAGCCCACCCTGACCACCGGCCCCCTCTGACCACGGAGCCTCCCCCTCCGACAAGGACTTCACGGCCCACCGAGGTCACTGCCCACAGGGGAAGGGGTGCTGGCTAGCCAGTGTCTCCGGTTTGGGCACCAGGAGAAGCGGTCACTTCCGCGTCACATTCACGTCACCTCGGTGGGGGCAGAGGGAACCCGGCTTGGACCTTCCCAGAGGCCCTGGCTTTTACAGCAGCAAGAGGACGCGGTCTGAATGTCCCTCCCGGTGGACACAGCCACACCCACAATGGGCGGAGGGGGGCGGGCGTTACCGCAGGTAGAAGAGCACGTAGGCCTGCTGGTTCAGAACCACCTTGATGTTGCTGGAATGGACCAGGGAATCGTTCATCTGGTACCACTGCCCGTTGCTTGCCTGGAGCAGCCCAGGGGGAGGGAAGACAAAACAAACAGCAGACATTCCATGAGCCTCACTTTTTTTTTTTTTTTTAAATATATTTTATTGATTCTTTACAGAGAGGAAGGGAAAGAGATAGAGAGCTAGAAACATCGATGAGAGAGAAACATCGATCAGCTGCCTCCTGCACACCTCCCACTGGGGATGTGCCCGCAACCAAGGCACATGCCCCTGACCGGAATCGAACCTGGGACCCCTCAGTCCACAGGCCAACACTCTATCCTCTGAGCCAAACCGGTTTCGGCCATGAGCCTCACTTTTAAACAGGGAGCGAAGAATCGGCTGCTCCCCGCCACCCACATTAACTGGCCATGATTCCACGTTAAAATATCTACTACCTGTCTCACCGTGAACGCGACCCCACCCCTCCTTCCTGGCTCACAGCCCCAGGCTCTTCCTCCCGAGGGCATGTGGGCAGCTCCCATTAGCGAGGCGTCTCCACCACCCTGGGCCTCCCCGAGTCGTGTCCCGGGTTCTAGGCCAGAGCCTCGCCCAAGTGCACGCACACTGCTGACCCCGCGGGAGTCTCAGAGCCGCTGCCCCATGCGCTGAGGCCACACTGGGCCTGAGCACCGCTGCAGAACACGCCTCTCCCCAGACACGTGTGCTGCAGAACACGCCTCTCCCCAGACACGTGTGCTGCAGAACACGCCTCTCCCCAGACGCAGATGCGCGTGCTGCAGAGGCTGCCTCTGTGCCTGGACAGACCCGCCCGCCAACTTGCCCGGGGTACACCCTCCGCCACCCACCGTGAGCGGGGCCACCGACCTTCACGTAGCAGTAGTAGTGCCCGGCGTGGCAGCTGTAGCCCGAATGGACCAGGACGGCGTACAGCCCGTACACGACGGGTTCACCGCTGCTCTGCGACATGTACGGGCGGATGTTCAGAAACTCGGGGTAGCCCACGTCCTGTGGGGAAGCCCAGGAGAAGGCGGTTGCAGGCTCTGCGTCTGGCTTCCTTAGATCAGCACGCTGTGGTGCTTGCCTGCACATCCTCCTCCTCCTACCGATGGACTCAAAATTCAAAAGCCCACACACGCCCTTGGCTGGCGAGCCCAGTGCAACCTGGCCAGATGCGGGCCCAGATCAAACGACCCATGTTTCTCAAACTGTGCCCCAATGGAAACCCGATCGACGAGTTCCACCGGGCAACTCCACAGGATCTCACTCCCCACCGACTACTTCCCACTGGCTTCCCAGTGCCGGGTGCGACAGTGCAGTGGGAGTTCATACCTGCCAGTACGGCCAATGAATGAATGACTCCCCAGACAATTAAGTCTAGAAAAGCCTTCATAACAAATTCCCCTCTGGGAGAGTCAAAATGCTACATAGCTTAATAAAGGCTCTGAGAAGGCCTGCAATGAAAAGAACTACCGGCATTTCAGAAGCAGTGGGGCACAGAGCTCTTCCAGGGCACAGTGCTGACGTGCTGCAGAGCACCCACCGGGGAAAGGCTGATCTGGCTAGCCAGCGAGGCGGCTGAGGCTCAGGCAAGGGCCTGGCCCCAAACGGTATCACGAGGCTCTAACACCCAGGAACAGACCCCCGGCTCTTATGCAACAAGACGTCTTCTGTTAAAACACAACTGTGCAGAAAGTAAGCTTCACTCCACACCCACAAGAAGCCATCGCCTGTGAGTGCAGCTGGTCTGGACACGAACAGGAGACGGAGGACCAGAGCCCCACAGTCCATGTCCACGTCCAACACAGGCTCTTGGGGACATGACCCTGCCCTGCCATCAGGAGCAGCCGAACCCGGGAGAGGGTGGGAAAAGCAGAGGAAGACAGTGCTTCCTGGACAGGACTACGTGTGCGTCATGGCCGCTTAGAGATTCTGTAAAAAGCGCAGATTCCTGGCCCGCCTTCCAGGGATCTGGACTCACTGGCTCTGGGTAGAGCCGGAGTCTATTTTTAAAGAGCAGCCGCCGAGCAGCCGAGCCCGTGGGGGCACTCACCTTGGTGATCTTGCCCCCACTGAAGTTGGCGAAGCGCTTGAGGGAAAGCGTCAGGACGTTGGACGCCCTGTGGATGGTGAAGCGCTTGCTGGCGGGCACCTTCTTCTTGCACCTGAGGGGGAAGAGGGGTTCAGCTCGTGTCCCCAGGGACTGTCCTCACACCAGCTGATAACAGTCACACTGCGCGGTAACAACGAGAGGAGACGTGTGGCTCTGCATCCCTAACAACCAGCGCCACCTGCGGGGAAGGGAAGCCACGCAGGAAGCAGACCAGGCAGCAGAAAGCACTTCCCAGCTCGAGGCTCAGATGCAAAAGTGACTGTGGGCTGACGCAGCAAAGAACAAACCAGAGCCGACCGGCTGGTGACAGCGGGGCAGGCAGGGACTCGCTGCACAAAGCCAGAGACACGAAACGACGGGGAGGGGCAGGCACGTGGACAGGCAGCTTCCAGGCACAGGGGTGGGCGTAGGGGGCGCTAAAGGGGGTGTTTGGACACAGAATGATCAAACCAAAAGCAGAATTAAGAAAACTGTTCTTTACAGCTTTCAAACGACCTAACTAGACAGTAACAACACCCCCCACACTGCGCCTGCACAACCCCCAAAGGACGGGTCAGAGCCGTATCTGCGGAGTGGAAAATGCCAAGAAAAAGCAAGAAATGGCAGGCGCAGAATGGGGGCACCTAAGGGCGGAGAGGCAGTGAGCCCCTGCAGCTGACGGGCACGTGCACGCCCCTGGGACACAGGACCACTGCAGGGCCTGCTTCCCATGAGGCCAGGGAAGCCCCTGGAGGCACAGGGAGCGCCGCGCGAACGTCGGTCAGACCGCGGGGCCCTGTGTCCGTGGCCTGCAGTTTCCTGTTGGAGGACATGCTGATGGTCCTCAAGTGGGCGGGCCACCCGCAGGCGGGAGGGGCCACAGCCGTGTCGGGTCAGGTGACCGGGAACTCACCGGGCGCACATGTAGGCGTTCTCCCCGCTCAGGGCATCCGGCTTCACAAAGAGCTCGAGCGCACGCACGATGTTCGCCGCCTGCTGAGGGCGGAAACGGAGCGTGAGCGCGGAGAAGGCTCCCTCCGCAGCGCCAGCACCAGGCCCTTCCAGGCGGAGCAGCAAAGCCCACACTTCGCTGGCACAGAAACTGCCCACCGGCTGCCACCTGGACTCAAAGCCATAGCAGAGGGACAGGGGAGCTGGGCTGCCCCCTTCCTGCCCCCATGGGCAGGCTCAGAGCGGAGCTGACGGGGACTGGTCCCGGGTTCCACACACCTCCATGCTATCTTTGTTTTTTAAATGAGAGAGAGAAACGTGCATAGAAAAAGGCTGGAGAGAAATGTGTGAACGTGCTGGTTCCTGCTGTGAGGAAGACGATGCTAACTAAGCATCTCTACCTCACCTGGTGGGTATGGGGTGGTGTGGTGTGGGGTGGGTATGGGTGTGTGGGTTGGGGTGGGGTGGGGTGGGTATAGGTGTGTGGTGTGGGGTGGAGTGGGTATGGGTGTGTGGGGTGGTGTGGTGTGGTGTGGGCGTGTGGGGTGGGGTGGGTATGGACGTGTGGTGTGGGGTGGGGTGGTGTGGGGTAGGTATAGGCATGTGGGGTGGGGTGGGTATGGGCATGTGGGGTGGGTATGGGCATGTGGGGTGGGGTGGGGTGGTGTGGGGTGGGTATGGGCGTGTGGTGTGGGGTGGGGTGGTGTGGGTGTGTGGTGTGGGGTGGGGTGGGGTGGTGTGGGGTGGGTATGGGCGTGTGGGGTGGGTATGGGCATGTGGGGTGGGGTGGGGTGGGGTGGGGCTTTTGGCCCTCTGACCGCCGGGTCCTATTACAAACAGACTGGGGGCGAGGGGTGGGGTGGGGTGTGTACCCGGATCTCCAGCGCCACGTCCAGGTAGGGATCATAGGTGTCCGACACGCTCTTGCACACCGAGCACTTCACTGCAACAGAGCAGAGGGCGGTGGTGGGGCAGCTACCCGACTAGGTGTCCGAGCCCTAGAGCCACGAGGTCCCCTCAGCAAACCCCTCGAGACCTCAGCATCCGGAGAGAGAGCTCATGGGCCCCCAGGGTCCATAAGACGACGTACATCAGGCCCAACGCTGCCCCGAGGAGCTAGGGGTCACGGGAAGAACTGCTGCCCTCACTGCACACGTGCTTGACGGCTCGCTCACACTGCCTCCTGGAACAGGGTGCCCGTCAGGCACAGCACGGGCACAGGGCGTCTGCGCCCAGACCCGGGCCTCGGGTCCTGCCTAGGAAAGAGCCCAGCCTGGCGCTAGCTCTCAGCACCGCCCGGTTCCTCCTCAGTCCTGACGGGAAGGGGGAGAGAAGAGCTTCCGCTTACCACGCGACCTGAGGCAGCCTCCAAAAATCTGGTGGACCAAAGTGGTGGCCTGCGTCTGACGGTCCAACCTGTGAAAGAGGCCACAGCTGTCAAGAGGATGCCAGGAAGCAGCAAAGCAGCGCTGGCACCCCACCCAGCGCCCCGCCACTGCACACCCCAGGACGTTCCCCCACAACCGGAGTCTGGCATACCCAGCGGGAGTGTTGGCAGGACCCCGGCAGTGCTCGGATCCACGTGGCCCGCTCCCCACACCCGCCCCGCAAGCCTCCCGTTGCTCTCAGTGGGCGACCTCGCGCCCAGTCCCCCGCTCAGGTCCTGATCAGTCCTGCACGGTCACCTCACCCGCCACTGGCTGGGCATGTGCCAGCCTCCGATCGGGGACAGAGGCCACCGGGCGGGTCCTTTCCGCAGGACAGCAGGGCTCGGGTCGGGCAAGCCTGTGCTCAAGCCCCCCAGCCCGTTCACTAACTACAGGACGCAGAGCACAGCGCCTGAGCGCTCAGTGAGGAAGACTCTCGAAGCAACACCATATCCAGCCTCTGCTCTGGGTTTTCACCCGCAGCCCCTGCACCTGCCTGACTCATTCCTCAGAGCCACCGAGACCGCCAGGACACTAGTCTCATCGGCCCTTAGTCTTCTTTAAAAAGATGAAAACTCCACAGGGAACACCCAGCGCGGCCCACTCCCTCCCAGGACAGCGTCCCCGCCACCGGCACCTGCCCCATCTCCCCAGACACCTGACTCCCCGGCCAGGGCTCCTCACCACATGTAGCGGCCCAGAGGACTCTACACACGTGCGAGTGCACATGCACACATACACGCACGCACACACACACACACACACACACACACACGAGAAGGCCCCGGCTCAGCCTGCTGTCCAGTCTATGTGACTGTTGTCAGCAGGGCCACCCGGACCCCAGGAGCTCAGGGGGGAAAATACTCCAAGAGTCACCAAACCCTTACTTTGCAAAGTCAGGAAATGAAAAGTGAACGGCACCACCTCCTCTCACCACCACCATCCACAGAGGGGACACTGACCTCCATGGCAGCCAGGAGAGCAAACCTCCCTCCACGTGACAGCAGCACCCAAGTCACCCAAAGGGGCTGGGACGGAGCGAAGGGAACCACAGGACCCTCTCCGTTCGGCCCGACAGCCTCAAACACCAGATGACCCGTAAGCAGGAAACGGAAGAGATGCCAGCCGCCGGCATGACGCCGCCCGCCTCGGTGCAGGTCACGCGTGGTCCAGAAACACAAGTGACGGAGAGGCGGGGAACCAGGCGTGGCCCAAGTCACGGAAAACCCACAAGTATGCAGCTCAGACTCGGGGTACCAAGGCACAGTGGGGAGGCAGCCCCCGAACACGGTGATTCTCAGCCAGAGGCCAAGGCGGCGGGCTCCCCGGAGAACCGGGCGGTGAAGGGCAAGAGAAGCTAAGGAGAAACTCGGGGCCTGAAAACCCACGGCAGCACCACAGCACCCAGCCCGTGGCCTCCACCACGGAGTGCACTCCCCCGGGCCGGCAGGAGGGGGCGCCGGGGTGAAAGCCGTGCGAGTCGCCCAGTTCAGGGGACAGATGAAAACGGGGCGCTTCTACCCAAGCAAATGCTTCCACCCAAGCAAATGCGAGTCAAGCAGAAAACAGTGAACCAGAAGCAAACCTGCCCTCGAGGAAAACTAGCCCAGAAACAAGCACAGAGCAGGGAGGCGCAACCCGCGCTCCCGGCCGCGTGAGAGCCTCTGGGGGGCGAACACCCCAAGTAGGAGACTTTCCAACTCAAATAAAAGAGAGTTCACTGAGCTCAGGAAGGACGTGGGAAAAAGACTCGTGTCAGACACGGAGGCTGAGCTGCCAGTGCCCCTGGAGGTTGCCCAGACCGTAAACCTGGACCCGCCCCACCTCAGCCCAAACCCAAACTCATGCGTCCTGCCCCCAGCCCAGCCTCCCCAACTCTCCCGCCTCCAGAGCCTGCCTCATCCGCCTGGCCCAGGGTCAGGGTCAGGGTCAGTCATGGTCCTGAGAGCTCCGCGTGGGCAGGGCTGGGGCCCAGTGCACTGACGTGCTGCGCCCACCTGCACAGCACCGCCTGCCGCTGTGGCCTCGCGGCCCAGCCGCATTCCTCCAGGCCAAGCCCGGGGGTGGAGGGGAGCAGGTGGGAGGCTCCTGGGAGCTGCGTCCTGGGCTCCCCACTCAGCACTCACACACCCTCTCCTGGGCTCTGAGCACCGGCCACGGCACCTGGGCAGGGGGAGCACAGAGGCCTTTCCCAGGGAGTAGTGCAGCCTGTCTGAGGTCAGCAGGTCTGGACCTGACGCCATAGCGCAGAGGGAACGGGGAGGGAGTGAGGCCTGGCCGCCCCCAGTGAGGAAAGGTGGGGAGGGCAGCACGTACTTGGCATAGCCGCTCAGGCAGGCCTTCTGCATGGCGTCGATGGTGTATCGCAGGAACTCGTGTGCGTCCTCCTGGTTCCCGAAGCGGAAGTGCCGGGCGATCTCTGCGGAGGGAGGAGGGAGGAGCACCGTCAGACGGGAGGGGAGCCCCTGCTTCTTCAACACCCCACGTGCGTGCCCACCTCCCCGTGACCGGTCCACGGCAGACCTTTGCAAGGGCAGCGAGGAAGCGAGCCATGCACATGTGACACCCCCTCATGGCCCAACTTTCCAGGCCAAACCCTCCCCACTGGACAGGAGTGGGGGCTCAGGGTGCCCACACCGACCAAAAACCCCCCTCGGCCCCGCGTTCCCAAGCCGATGCAGCACCGGGGGATTCGCTACGCTTCCACCCACCTGGCTTCCAGCACCAGCTCCCTGTCCCGCCGGTGGGAGGCCATCGGACTTGGCCTCACTCACCCCATCTCCGTCGCCCGCTCACCTGCCCCCACTGTGACACCGTCCCCAGACCCCGACCACAGCCGTCCAGAGCCCACTGCCCGTCAGTGTGCGCTGCCAGCCCTCCACACCCAGCCACTGGCCCTGAGTCTCGGGACGCCCCGTCCCCTCCACACCCAGCAGCCGCTGTGGAGCCCGCAGGCGGGAGGCTGGGACCCACTTACTTCTCAGGTCCCGGATGAAGGACACGGGCTTGATGGCGTTGCCGCTGTTGGCGAAGGCCTGCACGAGGTGGTTCTGCATGACGCACAGCATGCAGAAGCTGCCCTGCGGACCTGCGGGCGAGGCCTGAGGTGAGGCTCCCCCCCACCACACACACACGCACACATACATGCAGGGGCTGTGCCCAGACTCCCTCCACGCCTCAGTGCCACGACCCCCAGCACACACACACACACACATACATGCAGGGGCCGTGCCCAGACTCCCCCCACGCCTCAGGGCCTCGACCCCTCACACACACACACACACATGCAGGGGCCGTGCCCAGACTCCCCCCACGCCTCAGGGCCTCGACCCCTCACACACACACACATACATGCAGGGGCTGTGCCCAGACTCCCTCCACACCTCAAGGCCACGACCCCCCGCACACACACACACATGCAGGGGCCGTGCCCAGACTCCCCCCACGCCTCAGGGCCTCGACCCCTCACACACACACACATACATGCAGGGGCTGTGCCCAGACTCCCTCCACACCTCAAGGCCACGACCCCCCGCACACACACACACATGCAGGGGCCGTGCCCAGACTCCCCCCACGCCTCAGGGCCACGACCCCTCACCCCCCACACACACATACATGCAGGGGCTGTGCCCAGACTCCCCCCACGCCTCAGGGCCACGACCCCCCGCAGCTGTGCTCCTCTCCCCGTGACGGGGTCGTGTGGGGCCCCCTGTAGGTCCTCCTGCTCCCTCAGTACATTTGCTTACACAGAGATCAGGCCTGATGCCCAAGGCGGAGTGCAGGGCACTGTTTCTCTGACTCCAGCTGTGTCACAGGGCCACCAGCCAGAACACTAGGGCTCCTGCCCCCAGCCTGCCCGCTGCCCCCAGGAGGTGCCCGCTCCCGTGTCAGGGCTCGGGAAATCTATGTGAAGCCCCGTGTGGTCAACAAGTCCCATCTGTGGGCCACCCAGCCTGGTATCTGGTGCCAGACCATCAGGTGGCAGACACGTGCCCGAGTGCTGGCAGCAGCCGACCCCCAGGCCGAGTCCATCACCGATACTGTCTGCTCCTCCCCAGGCACGAGGCCAGACAGGGGTACGATTTGCCTTTATTTAAAGTTATGAGACACTGACCTAGAAAGAGAAGCACAAGACTGTCCCACCACCCGGCTCATTTCAGGTTTCCGAAGGGAAGCACTAGTGAGCCTGCACCCTCCCAGTGCCCAACCCCTCCCGCTCCTCAGAGCCCACAGCCGAGCCAGGCCATAGCCATCTGAACACCGCGGGGTGGGAACAGACTGCACACCCCGTCAGCGGCACTGCAGCCGCGGGTCAAGCTTCCTTTGCATCCACCCCACACGGTGCGTGTCACCACAGCCTGCTGTTCAAACCCGCAGCCTGCGCTCAGCCCTCGCACACGAGCGGACGGAGCACAGTCCATTACACAGCCCCTGCTAGGGGACGCTCCCCTCCCTCTCCCGCTGCCACGGCGATGCTGCCCCCACGGCGTATCCTGGTGTGCGACCGTGTCTCCAAGGGCGAGCATGTCCTGCAGCACGGAGACTTCTCCAAGCAGGTTCCACTCCCCCTCTCCCTCTCCCCGCCAGCACCCAGACACCAGCGGCCCAGGCCCCCTCGGAATCAACACTGAGCAGCACGCAGCCTGTTCGCCGCACACACAGCAACACCACCACGGCCTCAGCCGGGTGGCTGAGTCAGCTGGAGTGCTGTCCCGTACAACACAAGGCTGTGGGTTCAGTTCCTGGTCAGGGCACAGACTTAGGCTTTGGGTTCGGTTCCCAGTCAGAGCACAGACTTAGGCTGTGGGTTCGGTTCCCACCTGCACCGTCATCCTCCACAAGGCAGAGAGCCAGTTTGGGCCCAATCCCCACAGGCCAGACCGAGAGACTCGACCGGTGCACAAATGTGTGCACTGGGCCTCTAGTGTGCATATAAGATCTTTGGTTAATCTCTTCCCCCCTCCCCTCTTCCCTCTGAGATTCATCAGTCTGTGCCATGTTTCCCTGCCTGTGGCTTCCCCTCCTGCATTGAGCGTCTGCCCCCTGGTAGTCAGTGCACATCACAGCTACTGGCCAGTCGGTGGTCGCTTATGCTTTTATATATACAGATTGCACTATTTTCCATACGATCCACTATGAACCTCCTTTTGCCCACCCTGTCATTGGACACATCTTTGAAAAACCCTTTTCCTTGTAGGAAATACGCTCAGAGAAGTTTGGAGACCGTTACTCCTCCTGAGCAGTGCGTTTTCATGGCCTGTCCCACAGGGGGCACCCCTGAGGTTGGGTTTTATCGGTTACTAGGTGTCATGAAACGTCACCCTAAGTGTGATCCAGGCTGCACGGTGGCGCCACCAGCACGCGGGTCTAATTAGCCCACCCCAGCCCCACCGCGGGCACTCACAGCTGCGCGCGTGCTCCCTGGAGAGCAGGTAATTGGCCAGCGGCGGCGTGTAGGTCAGGCACTGCACGGTGGAGTTCAGGAAGCACGTGTTGCCCAGGTTGTGGAGCCCGGCGCCCACGCGGTAGACACGCTCCCACTTCAGAGACAGCCGCTCCACGGGGAAGAGCACCTTCTGCGGGGCGGGGACTCCGTCGCCTCCGCTCTCATACACGCGCTCGGAGCCTGGGACGGACAGGGAGAGGGGATGACACACTTCTAGGCGCAGAAAGGAATCGGTGACGTGCACTTAGCAGGCACCTGTCCCAGCACGGCAGCGAAGGGAACTGGTGTCCCGTTTACTGGAAGCTCCATCAGCCCAGGAGGAAGCCCAGCCGCCAGGACCTTCCCGAGGGCGTAGGCCAGGAATTCAAGGCCTCCCATGGCGAGAGGGCGAGATTCAGGGAATGATGAGCCGGAGGAGCCGAGCCCGGCCTCCTGCAGCTTCTTTCCAAGCCCAGGGCTGTGAAACACGCATCCCCGGGAAAGCTAAGGACACGGTCTCTGTCTACCTGGCCCCGGGTCACTACCTCTGCAACCAAGACCCATGGACCCCACAGAAACTCACAACTCCGACCAATCTGCTCTGGTTCCTACCAATCGGTCAACGCTTCGCCCACCCACTTGGTGACCACCCAGCGAGGCCCTCTGCCCGCCTGCCAGGCGTCTGTACCCTGTCTCCTGGCGGGTGGCTCATCCCCGCGGGGGTGAGCGGTGCCCTCCGGCCTGGGGTTCAGCAGCACGTATTTGCTCCGCAGGGACTGCAGCTGGTAGGAGAAGCTGCGGCTGGCCGGCTCGAACTCGATCTTCTGCAGCAGGACCTTCTTGGCAGAGGCGGCCAGCAGCCTCCCCAGCTCGCCATCGTCGGCCGAGTCCTTGCGGCTGGGTTTCAGGGCTTCCTTCAGCTTGTCGACGATGGGCATGGCGTCACTGCGGGGCGAGAAGAGCACAGGGCCCGGTAGCCAGGTGCCCGGAACAGAGTCCGACTCTGAAGAGCCCTCTTTGTCACCGGGCGCTCCTCTGAGCGGCTGCCAACCCTACGGGGGAAGCGTAAACCACGGAACCACCCGAACACAGAGGGTCCACGCTGCTCCTCAAAGAGACAAGGTGCCTCTGCAGAGAGCGCTGGACAGACAGGACGGCACCGGGAGGCCAGGGCCCCCTCGGGCGTGCCTCTCTCCCTCAGGGAGTGGGGGCTTCGTGCACGTTCCATCCAAAGGCGCCCGGGGGTCCTAACGTGTGCTCTGAGCTAGGAAACACCAGTTCTCGTGGGACACTCTGGCTACACACCCAGGTCCACGTAACACAGGCCAGTGAGACAAGTTGAGGAGCGCGCTTGTCTGCCCAGACCCATGCTCTCCAAATCGAAGCCACGGCTACACGTGGCCACTGACCACGTGGAAAGAGGCCGCTTCAAACAGTGCAGTGAGTGACATACACCAGATTTCGAGGACTTAGTATGAGAAAGTAAAACATTCCAATAGTCTTTAGATTGCTTATGAGCTGAAATGATATTTGACATATATTTGGTTAAATAAAATAGACCATGAAGCTTAATTTCAGCTTCTTCTTTTAAAATATATTTTTAGTGATTTCAGAGAGGAAGGGAGAAGAGAGAGAGAGAGAGAAACATCAATGATGAGAGAGAATCATTGATCAGCTGCCTCCTGCACGCCCCATTCTGGGAATCGAGCCTGCAACCTGGGCCTATGCCCTGACGGAGAATCAAACCATGACTCCTGGTTCATGTCGATGCTCAACCACTGAGCCACGCCAGCCGGGCTGCTTCTTATTTTTTAACGTGGCTCGTGTAACACTTGAAATTGCACCCGTGACTGCATGTTGGACAGATCACCTGCATAAGGGGACGGTGACGGGACTAGAATGGTAAACACGAGGTGCCCAATGCAAGCAAAGGCAGCGGGCCCCGGGCTCTGGAATGGGCAGGCCCGGCTGTCCTTTTCCACTTTAAACTCCAGGAACCGTCACTGTGACTCCCACAGGCCCCTAGTCTTTATAAGACAGCGATGAAAATACACCACAGGGGGTGTGAAATCAACGGCCAACAAGCACTGGATGAGGGCTGAGCGCCGGCTAGAGGGAGGGGGCTGGTGGGGCAGCCACAGAAACTAACAGACAGGCAGCCCATCACCTCTGCCAGCTTCTCTTCCACACCCCACAGCCAAAGCTCAGCTATTCCAGGCCCCGTTAGGAAAATAGGTTCCCATCAGAACAGTGGCAACCCCCTCGGCCCTCCCGCCACAGCAGCACCGACTATGTCAGGAGCACCCAGACCCAGGCTCTGATGAGAGACGGTCACGTTTATGGCCACGAAGCATCTAACTTCACACGTGGACCATGTCTGTTTGTCCATTAAAATGTCTGTAAAGTACAGAATTGTAGAATGTATCTTTAAAAAAGAAAGTGCTCGTTCTTTGAGGAAATAAAAGCATCCTTCGGGGAGGGGGGATCCTCTGAGAGCCCTCACCCTGAAGTGTCCCACGCGGGAATGGATGAAAGGCGCAGGGACACGCGCTTACCCGGGACGGGGGAGCCTGGGCGCGCCCTGCTGCAGCATGGGTCAGGCTCCGGGCCGGACAGGGTGGGTGTGGGGCCAGACCCTCCAATGCATGTGCTCCTCGCGCTCGGCCTGTTAAACCACCAAAGCTGACGTCCAGAACCGGCGCCAGAACCTGTGGGATAAACAGCAGCCGTGAGCGGTGCCTCCCCGCCTCCCCAGCCCCTCCAAGTGCGGAGCAGGAAGGCGGACACCTGCCAGGAACAGCGTGGACCTGGGAAGAGTCAGGAAGAGTCGGGGGACTGAGCCACTCGCGGGGCACGGGATGAAAACAGCTATTTAAACTTCCACGTCAGTGACGGACTTGTGAACAAAACCTCCCACATTTGCCAGTCAGCGCCCCCGACCCGTCAGCCCCCCCCACCCGTCAGCGCCCCCGACCCGTCAGCCCCCCTGACCCTTCAGCGCCCCCCACCCGTCAGCCCCCCCGACCCGTCGCCCCCCCCCCCCCCCCCGACCCGTCAGCCCCAATAACCGCATTCCGAAGAGGAAGAGGTAACAAACAGGGAATGCTCTCCGCTCTCTTACTGCGTGAACCAGCGAAATGAAAAATAAGTAAATAAATAAATAAGTTGAAGGAGCAGTAAGAACTGACCAATTTTCCCTTTGCTTGGTGTGCATTTCCCCCTTTAATTACCACCCAGAATCGCTATGATGACCTAACACTGAGGTGCTTTCCAGCATTTCAGTGTGAAAATGCTCAGACGCACACGTGGGGAGAACAGCACAGGGTCCCCCTCACCCCCTTGTTCAGCGTCAACAACTATCACTACGCAGCCCCACCCGTCACTGCCCCGTGACCCCGCTCCTGCCCGCGCAGGACTCAACAGCCATTCCAGACACAGCCCGTCTCCTCCCCGCGAAGAAGGGCTGTGGACACAAGACAGACAAAGCAGAACAGAAACTCCCTACAGTGTCCGTGCGGCACCCAAACTCACCCTGCACACGGACAGGTGGGCCTGGGGGCAGGTGGGCCTGGGGGCAGGTGAGCCTGGGGGCAGGTGGGCCTGGGGGCAGGTGGGCCTGGGGGCAGGTGGGCCTGCGGGCAGGTGAGGCCTGGTCTTGGGCCAGGGTGGGTCCAGCTTGGGAGAGTGAACCCAACTGAACGGGTGATGAGGACCCGACACAGCACCTGCCCGGAGCCCACTCCTCCACGTGGAGCTAAGTGCTGACAGCGAGGCCGGCCTCTCTGTCTCCGCCCCCCGCCCCCCCCCCCCCCCACCAGGAAGTGGCACCTCGAGATGACTTCCCTGGAGGTGCGGGCCCGCAGAGCACGCGCCTACGAGGCCGGCATCCCCGCCAGGCCACGGTTCCTGCCCAGGAGGGACCCTCCTCCCGGTGCCTCTACCTCGGAGAGCGCTCAGCGCCGCTCCGCCAACGGGCACCCCTCCGCTCCGACACCACCCCGACCCAGTCACCCGCGCGCGGGCGGGAGGAGCGGGGGGCAGCGCGGGGCCTCCGGGCTCCCTGCCCAGCCAGCACCGCCCCCGGGAGCTGAGCGCCTCTCCGAGAGCCCCCCCCCCCCCCCGCACCCGCACCCGCACAGGAAGTCCTGCTCAGGTGCCACGCTAGCTCCGCCGACCCGGGGGACCCGACAGCACCGGCCGAGGCCACGGCGCTTGACACCCACACCCAGGACCGCAAGGACCACCTGGGGGGCGGGGGGTTCCCAACGCGCTTGCCGCGAGGAAGCAAACACGACCCGCTCCTCCCGACCTGACCGAGCACCCAGGCCCGGCCAGGCCCGCGGGAAGGACGCTCCCTGCGCGACACGGGGCCCAGCGCGGGCACAGGCCGCGCCTCCCCGCCCGGCTCCTCGGGCTGCTCTCCGGCCGGGTTCGCGGGGACAGCAACGGGCCCCAGGGCCTCCCCGCGGGCCCCGAGCCCCTCTCCCACCACGCAGCCCGGGCCTCCCGGTGGACCCGGAGCCATCACGGACACGCGCCCCCCGTTTCCCCGCAGACCCCAGCCCGTCCCGTGGACCCTCGGACACGCGCCCCCTTTTCCCCGCAGGGTCCCCGGGTGCGCCGGTGTCGGGCCGCAGCTTCCCGCGCAGCAGGCCCGGCGGAGGCCTTCCCCGCCCCGGTCGGACAGCAGCCTTGCCCCGGCTCACGCGCCGACCAAACTCGGCCCAACTCACCCGGCCCGCGGCCCGCCCGCTGCAGCAGCCCTAGCGCAGGCGTCTGCTCGGCCCGGGCCCCCGCACGCTCACCATCCGGGCCCTCGGCGCTGCACACACGTGTCACCGCGACACTTAAAGGCGCCGCGGCCCGCGGCCAGTGCGGCGGAAGACGGAAATACCCGGGCGGCTTTAAGAGGCGGGGCTGGCCTCGGCCCCGCCCCCTGAGCCCGCCCACAGCCCCCTTACGCACCGGAAACGTCACCTCCCCATCCGCGGCCCCGCCAGCCTACGCAATGACGCAAGCACGCCGAGCGAAGGCGCCCCGCCCCCTTGGCTCGCGCTCGCCGAGTTCCCGCAGAGCACGTGAGGGGCCCACTTCCGGGTCCCCAGCGGGCGGCGAGCACACCTGGCGCTGCGTGCTGGCCGCGCCCCTTCCCACCTGCTGTTACGCAGCATGCGGAGGCCGGGTCTCACCCTCGGGGCCTCTAGTGACCCAGGCGGAGGCCCGCGGTTCCGGCAGCCGGCCCAGGAAAGTGGGGGGAGGCGGGGGGCGAGCCCTGCGCAACTCCCCGACCCTCCCTCCAAAAGCATCATCCCGTGAAGACTACGTCAAGGCTTTGGTGGAATGTTTGCAAATAGGCACTGCTTTTGCAATATTTTTTTAAATATATGCTTTACATTTTTAGAGAGGAAGGGAGAGGGATGAAGAGATAGAAACGGCGATGAGGGCGGCGCCCCCTACTGGGGATGGAGCCCAAAACCCGGGCATGTCAGGGAATTGAACCCGAGACCGCTGGGTTCATGGGTCAACCGCCGAGCCACACCACCAGGCTGCTTTATTTATTTATTTATTTATTGTTTATTTATTTATTATTTATTTATTTATTTATTTATCTATCATCCCTTTCCCTTGAAGCAGCTTCGTGGCCTCCGGCTGGTGGAGAAGCCGTTCCTAGCCTGACCTCTGGTGGTGTTCTCACATTCGGCAAAGGATGCGAATAAAAGGTTTTCCCAAAAGGCAAAACCTGCGCACGCAGCCCTATCTGCTGTGTCTTGTCTCAGGCCCCCCTGCCAGTTCCACGGCAGGGAAGTGGGGTGTAACTGGAACAAGTTCACCCCGTAGTTAACACGTGGGCTTGCTGAGTTGTTTGTTTGTTTTTTAAAGCGAATGAAAAACAAAACCTTAGGAGCCTATTCCTTACCTGAGAATCCTCTACCAAGCTGCAGATTGAGATTTGTCCCCGCGCGAGTCTGCTCTGTGCCCTGAGAATGATTCAAAAACAGTTCTCACTGTGCCAGGCCTGATACAGTATATGTGAGTGATTACAAGGGGGCCAGGTGCGGGCGGGGGCAGCTGGCAGGGGAATGAGGAGGCTTTATTCCAGCTCTGTCTCTAATTAGCAGGGGTTTGGGGACACTTCTCTTAACTAACTCTGAGCCTCAGTTTCCTTATCCTATATAATAAAAGGCTAATAGGCAAATTGTTCCCTATGGCAGGGGTTCGACTGTCCGGAGCTCGAGACCAACAGCTCGCTATGACATGTGGCCGGCAGCCTCTAGGGGCCCTACCTGTGCATGAATTTCGTGCACTGGGCCTCTAGTCTGAAATAAAGATGTTCGCCAGCTTCTCTTTAATCCTTCCAATAACAAAACGAACGACATTTACTTCCATTGCTGAGCTGGCCACTTGGCCAACATTGTCTGCTTTAATCCTCAGGGCAACCCACAAAAAGATATGGTCCCCGTCTTACAGACGGAAAAGCCTGCGTGTGTGCGGGCTCCCAGCAAGCAAGGGGGGAGGACCCGAGGGTCAAAACCCAGGTATTGGTTAGGCTCTCCAAGTTCACACCTTTGGGTAACCCAGAAATCCTTATGAGATGACAAAGAAATAGCCTGCGTCCTGCTCACTGCTTGGGAATGTAATCGGAGCCTGGGGCCACCCACACTCCAGCTCTGCTCCCCCTTCACCTTCCCTCCTGAGGCCTTCGGAGTGGAACCTTCTGGAGGTATGTTCACGGGACTCACATAAAGCCCCTTCCGAGGGTGCTCGACCTCAGAGGTCAGCTGAACAATGCAAGTGATGACCACGGGGAGGCACATTTCACGCCCCCCAGACGAGCTGGAGTAAAGACTAGATGCTGGAGGGAATGGGGAGCTTGTAGACATAACCCGAAGCAACCGATTTGGAAATGAATTTGAGTGTTTCTTGTAACAGGAGCACTGACCCTGGGAGCACATCCATTGCTCCCGCCTCTGCAGGGCTGCGGGCTGGCAGACTCCCGCTGTGCAGAGGCAGCCCTCTCTCCCCCTCTTTGGGATCGTGGGTCCAGACAGAGCCTCCTGGACAACTCCCCTGGAGGCCCCAGGGGCCCCTCACACTCACCATGCCCGGAAACCGCCCCCTCCCTCCCTCCCCTAGGCCGCCTCTCCGTTTCTGCCCTGTCGCCCACTTGGGCTGCTGTGTTGGCACTCCCACCAAATCCTCGCCCTTGCCCACTCTTCCCAGGCTGCCCTGGGAACTGTTTTTGGGGTGGGGGTGGGGGTGGGGGGGGAGCCTGGCCACTTGGTGACTCTTGCAAGACCAGAGGGTGCAGGGAAGGAGAGGCAGAGCCATCCCTCCTGCTCCGTTTTGAGTGGAGTTTCTGGCTGTGGCTCTGGCTCCATCCAGAGCCCCCGCCTCCCACGTGTGCACCCCGGGCTCCCACCGAGGCCCTGCCACCCAGAGGTGCTGACAGCTTCCTGTGGGCCATCGCTGGCTTCTCGGGGAATTGCTTCTGTTCAACAAAACTTTGAACTTCCAGGGTGAAACTCTTAAGAAAGGTTTTATTGAGCCAAAAATGCTAGCCCTAAAGAAGACTGGTCGCCCAGCTGGCGTGGCTCAGGGGTTGACCATCGACCTATGAACCAGGAGGTCAGGGTTCCATTTCCCGGTCAGGGCACATGCCTGGGTTGTGGGCTCGATTCCCCAGTGTGGGGCGTGCAGGAGGCAGCCGATCCATGATTCTTTCTCATCATTGATGTATCTCTCTCCCTCCCTCTTCCTTCCTCTCTGAAATCAATAAGAACATGAGGAAGATGAGAGTTGGCAAATGTTCGACGAGATAATGTACGTGGAGCCCTGAGCCTAAGTCCCGGCGTGGCCAGCGTCAGCTGGCTGAGCTGCTGGGTAGGTGGTTTCCTAAGCAGTCGTCCACGGGAGTTCTGGCGGGGAGTGTCCTGAGCTGGGGGACAGGCCATGAAAGGAAACAGACAGCGCTTGTACCTGCAAAAGGGTCACCCCAGCGGGCCCGGGCCTGCTCACAGGCTGGCGGTGTGTGGGAACCTGGATCACAGAAGGGCTCCCCCATTCGCTGCTCACAAGTCTGTTTGTTGAGCTGCACACCTGCTCCCTCTGGGAGCCCGGAGGGTGCCACGTGCTGGGCAGAGGGTGCCCCATGACCAGCGCCCCATCACAACCCCGGGGCGTCTCTAACCAGCTCCCCTGGTTGGAATGTTGCCCCTGCTCCTCCCCCCACCCCAGACCCCGCCTGAAGGGGCAAAGCTCCCACCACAAGTAAAAGGTCCAGCTTCCTTCTTCTCGGGGTGACACAAGCAGCCCTGCCTCTGCACCCCATCTTCGGTCCCTTCCTCAAATGCTCCTCACACGCGCCCTCTCCGTCAGGCTGGCGTCAGACCGTCCCATGGTCTCCTGGGAACGACTTCTCCCGGCCGCCACAGCACGAGCGTGTGCAGCATTAGCTCCTGGTTCTGAATGGCTCCCCCACCATCGGTTGGGTTCTTGGAGGGGAAATCTGCGATCACAGCTCAGTGATTGACCAGATCAAAGCACCGCCTCTCCCTCGCGCTGCAAGATGGGCGGGGCGCTGCGGGGACCAGGTGTTGCGGGGACCAGGTGCTGCGGGGACCAGGTGCAGGGGCACGGGGGGGGGGTGGGGGGGGGGGGGCGGCTCCGAGCCCGGACCCCAGGCTGGAGGTGGGCCTGCCCATGGACTTCAACTCTTAACGCAAAACCCACGGTGACAGCAAATTGCCCGGAATAAAAATGACCCCAGCAAAGCACGTGTCTGGGGGCCCACTGTTTCGGCTGGATTTTTTTAAAAAGTTAGGTCAGGTAAACATATCCATTAGGAGTTAGGAGGGAAAAGACAGGGCCACCCAACTTTTAAAGTACTTGGACCGTCCTGGCGGCTCTTGCCTCCCTTCCCCTCTCTCAGCCCCCCTGCTCCGCTGTGTCCCCTACCACCACCACCACCACCACCACCACCCCCACCCCCGTGTCTGCTGCGTGCTCTGACCCCAGAGCCAGGCTGTCCTCCGTTGGCCCAGCCACTGTTCTGTCGCAGAATGAGCAAAACTGAGGGGAAATAATGGTGTCTGGTCGGCTCCCTGACAATCTGGCCCCCCATCTGTGGGCCTGCAGACGGCTTTCAAATTGTTTGCAAAGATCAAGGAAACTTGGCTCATGGTCGGAAGCCGAGCATGGGGCCCCGGCGGAAAGCCCCGCTCTCACTCCTGTCTGTTCTGTGGAAGCTCCCACCACAAGAAGTGTTTCTAAGAAGCCACGTGTGTCCTGAACACAGGAGCGGAGGGGCGGCCAGCAGCGGTCGGCGCGCTGTTTGCCGAGCCCCCGGCCAGGCTGGGCGCCGACGCCAGGTCAGGGCACGGAGGACACAGAGGGTTTTGGCCTTATTTTTCCCGGATGCTGCCACACACCATTTCCCCCACCGATGTCACCGACAGAAAACACAACCTGAACTGTTTCTGCAGTCGGTGACACGAAATGGATGGCATTTAATGCTCCGTGACAGAGCTCTGCGAGAGTGTGTGTGTGTGTGTGTGTGTGAGTGTGTGTGTGTGTGTGTGTGTGAGTGTGTGTGAGTGAGTGTGTGAGTGTGAGAGTGTGAACAGAAAGGCCTGTGCTCAGTGAATGAAGGGGCCCCTTCCTCCGCTCCTATCATTTGCCAATTTAAGGAAATCCTGCCTGGGGTGTTTGCCTGGCTCCAGGGTGTCTGCCCGGCTCGGGGGTGTCTGCCCGATTCGGGGGTGTCTGCCCGGCTCGGGGGTGTCTGCCCGATTCGGGGGTGTCTGCCCGGCTCGGGGGTGTCTGCCCGATTCGGGGGTGTCTGCCCAGCTCGGGGGTGTCTGCCCGGCTTGGGGGTGTCTGCCCGGCTCTGAACATGAGACACACCACACGCAGGGACACGCTCTCTGTGATAATACTGTTTATTGTCCATTGGCCGAGCGCTCACTCAGGAATGATACAAAGCATCGGAGACATGCGCGGGCTGCCCGTCCACTCGCCACGGCTCTCGTGTGTTCCCAGCACAGGAAGGTCCTATCCCAGCAAACACACATTGCCCCCCAAAAGTTTTTTAAAAAAAACACACAAAGAAATCCAACAAAATCCACAAAGCTTTAAATTATGGCAGCAAGTCCGATATTATCATCAAGCAAAGGCTGGAGGAGAACTACCACGTAAACGTTATTTAAATAGTGTGAGTCGCTGCGTGAAGACGCGGAGGGAGGAGTATAACAAACGAACAACGCCGAGCGGGAGCCTCTGACCCCGTACACGCTGCGAAGATTGATGTGAGGCTACCTGAGCCGCGTTGTTGGTCGGCTGCCCCCCGGCCTTCCTTTCGTTTTTTTTGGTGTTTTCCTGCTGGGCACGGCTCACAGGCCAACGTGCATGGATTAAACAGGAAGGCCACCCTTTCGATCCTTTTCTTGGTAATAATTTGAACCAGAGAGAAGACGGGAGGCGGAAATAGCAACGATACTCAAAGAAGGCAGGCTGCGCGCCGAGGGAGCCACCGCCCTGCGAGGGCCACGCCCCGCTCACACTGGGCCAAATGCTTCCAATGCTTCCGAGATGCAGAGACTTGAAAAAAAAAAAAGTGCCCGCCTACCACCTACCGAGGGTCATAGACACACAGCACAGGAATGGTCACGGCCGATGTCAGAGACAAACCCAACACGGAGTCAGCAGGAACGGGAGTCAGGGTTACACATGGGGACACCGGGCGGGAAGCAAACGGGCGGGCGTTCTGGTCTACACTGCGATCACAGGGACGGGTCCACCCCGACATCTCACAGACGTCCCCCCTGCACGGCACCAACGCCCTGGGCGGGGCCGATGCCTGGACCTCCTAATCTGTGCCCAAAAGGGAAGTCATCCAAGTCTATGCCGACCAGGCCCCAGGCAGCCACGAGGCCGCGTGCCGCTGGGGAGACGGGGTCTGACAGGGGCACAGGGGCACCGCCGAGCAGAGCGGGCTCGGAAGACGGTGACGGCTCGCGGGCCAGCGGACCTGCCTCGTGGTGCGCGCGTGCGTGCCCCTGTGCTTCTGTGGGTGTATGTTTGCCTCACGTGCACGATAAACTCAGAAGAGGCTGTCTTTACAAAACAAGCAGGAGCAGAAGGATTCTCTTCATTCTGCTGAGCAGGGCCTGCCCGTGGCCACCCCCATGTGCCGGCATCGGAAAGCCATTCTCAGGGAGCACACAGGTCCCCCGGCTCCCTCTGAATGAGGTTCCTGAATGGAGGCATCTTGGGAATATAAGGACCATCAGCAGAGGGGGGTGCGCTGCACCTTGGTTCGCCTGCGATCTAAGAACTCATCTTAAGAAAAACGAGAGCCTCGCAAAGCCGCAACAGGCCCCGGGGGCCCAGAAAGACAGGAGTTTCCCGAAGCCGCCTGCGCCTCCCTAGGGACTTCATCAGACACTTAGCTGGCTTCCCCCGCAGAAATCCAGGCACAGCAGCGGCACTGTCAGTCTCGGGGGAGGGGGGGGGGGGGGCATACTAAACCTCCACAGGTGGGGGGCCCAGCGGGACCCAGCTTTCCGTCCCCAGGGAGTGACACAGACAGCACAGCTAGCTCTGGCCACTGGCCCCACGCAACGCCCCTCAAAGCCAATCTGTGCAACTCCCCCTAGACACGGATGCCAGGAGGAGGAGGAGGAGGCTGGAGGGACCTCAGAAGCTCAAGAATAAGCCAAGGGCAGCCAAGTGTCCCCTGACCTCTGTCCTCAGGGCAGAGCGTCTCACGCCCCCTAAGGGCTGGAGGAGGAGTGCAGGGAAGATGCCATGACCCACCTGTCACTCTCACATCGCCCCGGCCCGGGGAGGCCCCCTGGAATCTGTGGGTGCAGAAGAGTAATCAGGGCTCCTTCCAGACCAAGCTGCTCCCCACACAGGAGCCGCTGGTGTGGGAGCCCGAGGTCAGCTCGGGGAGCCTGGGGGCGGGGGGACTTGCAAGGGGTGGGGATGACACCCTAGGGCCAGAGGTGTGGAAGCTGCAAGAAACGAGGGACATGCCCCTGTCAGGAGGGAGGGACCTGGTAGACCTGCTACACGGTCTTGCTACGACCCTCAAGTTTCTGCAAAATGCACATATCCAGGCTCTGCCCTGACCAGGCCAGGGGGAGGGGGACCCCTAGGTGCTGCCCGCTCAGCGTCTGTGACAGCCCAGGCTGGGCCTGGGAGGGAAGCCGGGTCCCACCCCTGCCCGCACAGAGCCCAGGCTGGGGGCGCAGGGTGGGACCCGCCTCTCCCTCCGGGACCACAGCTGTACGTAAGGGGCTACACGGGGGAGAATGACACTATTTAGACCCACTTGGATGACGGTTTTATTCATGCTATTTCCAGGAAGGGATGTCGGAGCTGGACCAGTCTACGCTCTTGGAGGCTTCCCATTGGCCGAGGGGCCGCGGCCTCTAGGGGTCCTGGATGTCGAGAAACTCCTGCTTGGGGGGCGCCGCCCCGCGGTACCAGGCGCAGGAGCCGTCGTTCCTCTTGATGCAGGCGAAGAACTTGGCCTGGTGCCCGTTGATGCTCTTCTCGGTGACCCAGTCCATCCACAGGCACTCGTCCACGGAGGAGATGTAGCAGGGGATCATGGGGCAGCGCGTGATCTGGGGGGGCAGGGAGGAGGACTCAGTCGGGACCCGGGCCGCGGGGCGGCTCCAGGACCCAGCAAGGCGCCTGGCGAAGGCGGCCGAGGGCAGTTTGTTGAATGAGTGACCGGGGGAGGGCAGCAGGGGGCTGGGGCTGGAGGGGAGGCAGCTGTCAGCAGCCTTTCCTGAGTGCCAGGCGATCCCCACAGCGGCAGGCGGCTGCCCAGGGGGAGATGAAGCCGGTGAGGCGTGCACCCCCCCTGCAGCCCCAGCCACTGCAGGCCGCCTCCACGTTGGGCCGGCTGGTCTACCTTCTCTGAGCCCAGCAAAGCAGCTCTACCTCAGCCCCGCCCCCTGGGAGTAGGTGAGTAATGGCAACAACAAAGGGCCGGCAGGCGTGGCCCAGTGGTTGAGCGCTGACCTATGAACCAGGAGGTCACGGTTTGATTCCCCGTCAGGGCACATGCCTGGGTTGTGGCCTCAATACCCAGTACGGGGCGTGCAGGAGGCAGCCAATCAATGAATCTCTCTCATCACTGATGTTTCTCTCTTCCTCTCCCTCTCCCTTCCTCTCTGAGATCAATAAAAATATATTAAAAACAAAGGGGCGGTACCCCGCTCTCAAGCACAGGGGCTCCGAGGGGATCAGCACACAGCACGGGGGCTGAGGAAGCCGAGTCCAGAGGGTGAAACCTTCACGTGGAGGCACGTGGCTTTGGCTTTGTGTTGGGCTCAGAGTGCGCTCAGCACACGTGGACTGTGGGTCGGAACCCTCGCTCCAAAGGAGCTAAGGGCTGGGCAGGAGGCCAGCTACCAGGACGAGGATGGGCAGGAGGGCTACACGCAGCGCCAGCCCCACGGCCACTCCCAGCAGCCTCCGCGGGACGGGCTGGTGCTGGGCCCAGCCCCCCGGACTGAGGCTCACTCACTGGGGTGAGCCTGGTGCCAGGGGGCTTCCTGCGATGGGCTGCGGGGCGGGAGGCCTGACGATGGCTCACCATCTGCGACTGCAAGAGCATCAGTGACGCGCTCTGGCTGGTGTTGCTCAGTGGGTAGAGCGTCGGCCTACAGACTGAAGGGTCCCGGGTTTGATTCCAGTCAGGGGCACATGCCTGGGCTGCTTGCTCGATCCCCAGTAGGGGGCGTGCAGGAGGCAGCTGATCAATGATTCTCTCTCATCATCGATGTTTCTCTCTCTCCCTCTCCCTTCCTCTCTGAAACCAATAAAATCTATTTTTAAAAAATTTAAAAAGAGTCTTAGTGACGCTCTCGCTGTACAGCACAACCTCTGGCCACTTTGTAAGAAGGGGGGCTGGGGTGTCTGGTGCGAAGGACACACAGACCCCACGTTCACAAGGGCCCACGCGTGGAAATGGCTGCAACTCTGGCAAAACTGCAACCCCTGGAGCCTGTCACAGAGCAAGTATTGACACTTTTCTTTGTAGAAAATACTCATGGGACCATATTCTCCCCACAAAACTCCTCCTCCCAGGAGCTACGGTCACATGGCCAGGTTCCCACCGACAGCCTCACCCGTGGGGAGGCCACACCTCCCAGAGTCCTGCGCTAAGTCAGGGCCCTATGCATAGAGAGGCCCGGGAAAGCCAGGGGTGAAACCCTGGCATCCACCTGGAGGCGGTGGCAGTGATGAGGTGAAGCCCGGAGGAGGCGGCGGCTTACCTTGCACTCACAGCCCATCTGGTACCTGTGGTTCAGGCTCTTCTTCTGGGTGGTGCTCAGGGTGTCCCAGGGCACAATGAAGTCACAGAGGGTGATGTGCATCTTGCCGCTCCCATCGGCCTTTCCTGGGGAGAGAAGGGGCCACCGAGCTCAGCGCAGGGCACGCTGCCTGCTTCCTCCGCCCACGCCTGCATCCGGGGCGGCCCGGGCATGGGGGAGTGTCATTCTAACAGCACCACGTGTTAAGGGCAGACTTGTGCCCTAGCCAGTTTGGTTCAGAGTATAAAGAATTGGGCTTCAGACTTAAGGGTTCCGGGTTCGATTCCGGTCCAGGGCACGTACCTCAGGTGCAGGCTCCTCCCTGGCCCGGGCCCTGGTCAGGGCTGGTGCAGGAGGCAACCAATTGATGTGTTTCTCTCACATCGATATTTCTGTCTTTCCCTCTTCCACTCCCTCCAAAAATCAATGGGAAAAATATCCTCGGGTGAGGATTTAAAAAAAAAAAAAAAAAGCAGCAGCAGCAGCAGCAGCAGGGTGACTACTCCAGCACTTATTCTGAATCCTAATAACTAACAAGAGAAGGGTTCAGGCAGCCTTCGACACTTCAAAAAAAGAGGTATTTTTTCCGCCTGCACCCCCTCTCTGTGAGCTCAGTGCTTCAAGGAAGGGTCAGCACCGGCCGAGGGCACGTGCCTCAGCCCCATCCCTGGATTCTGTGGCCTTCACCCCGCACGCACTGGTGCACGCAGCGCCTCCCGCCCCGCCGCCCGCTCCTCCGTCACCGGCAGGCTGAGCTCTCCCTCCGGCTCGCCCCCCGTGCCCGGGCATGGCTCCTGCATCCTCGCTTGGCGTCGATGTCCCCTGTCCCTGTTCCTTGCCTTTCTTTTGCATCTTGCTCCCTCACCAGGTCATCAGCATATGCCGAAAGGCTGGGTCTTACACCTCTTAGTGTAGCCGCAGCGCCCTGCACGCAGCAACTGCTCAATAGGAGTCCCCTGGGGAAGCCGTGGGGGTCCCAGCAATCTGCCGCTTACCTGCTTTTGTGGCGGCTTTCCCCTTCGACCTTTCCACCACTAACTCAAGCCTTCGCGGCAGCGGGCAAAGGCCGGCGAGGGTACGAAACGCCAATGGAATCTTTTCAACAGCCCTCGTGGCTGGGCCAGCGGGCGCTTCGGAGGTCGTGGGTACATGGGGCAGCATCTCAGGACGTTAAAAGGAGACCCCTTTCGGAATAGATAATCCAGATCTGATTGGAACCGGCTGGTGTGGCCCAGTGGTTGCGCATCGGCCTATGACCCAGGAGGTCACAGTTGGATTCCTGGTCAGGGCACAGGCCCGGGTTGTGGGCTCCATCCCCAGTGTGGGGCGTGCAGGAGGCAACCGATCCATGATTCTCTCTCATCATTGATGTTTCTATCTCTCCCTCTCCCTTCCTCTCTGAAGTCAATAAAAATATATTTTAAAAAAATAAAAAAGACTCGCGTGGGCATGCCTGGCTCGAGCATCTGCTACAACAGTCTACGTGTGTCTGCCTCGGAGGAAAGCAGTCTTTCTTGGATACAGAAAAACAGGAATTAATTAAAATTTGTCGCTGAGGGTTGCATGTTTATTTTTCCTTGTGGGGCTCGAGAGGACTGTGGGAGGAAATTCCGGGGCAGAGTCTGAGAACCCCCAAACATGCGTGTCCAACTCGACACGTGAAGGTGAGTCACCGCCCCAAAGGGGGCGGGCTGCCCGGGCCATGCGGTCACTCCCAGGGCGGCAGCCAGTGCCAGCGGAGTGGCTCGCTGCGCCCATCCGGACTCCAGGAGAGAAAGATCTAGAATCCGTGGTTTCACCCGGAGCTGCCGCTGAGCCCGGGGAGGAGGTCGGGTTGCAAAAGGGCACACAGGTTCCTAGAACAGGGAGGGGTGGGGCCTGCAGAAGCCAGACCAAGGTCCCCACACCCCTGGGAGCCAAGGGGAAGGAGCCCAGCCCTGCCTCCTTCACAAGTGCCTGGCAGCCCTGCAGTTTGGACAGACAGCCCCTAGAGGGCGGTGTGTCCCTCGCGGGCTCTCATTCTATTTTTATTTTTGTTAATCCTCACCCAAGGATATTTTCCCATTATTTTTTTTAATGTTTTTATTGATGTTTCAGAGAGAGAGGAAGGGAGAAGGAGAGCGAGAAACATCGATGAGCTGCCTCCTGGGGATGGAGCCTGCAACCCGGGCATGTGCCCTGACCAGGAATTGAACTGGGGACGTCTCGTGCAGGGGACTGTGTTCAACCAACTGAGCCACTCTGGCCAGGGCTCCATCCGTTTCTAGAGACAGTGGAAGGCAGGGGGAGTGACAGAGAGGAACATCCACGTGAGAGGGTCACGCCGACGTTGCCTCCTGCCCACGCCCCGACCAGGGCCGGAGATCGAGCCCGCACCGAGGTCCGTGCCCCCCACTTCCTCCTGTGGGTCCTTAGGTGCAGCACAAAGAGAGGACACCGCAAACCAGCAGCTGCTGGTTTGCTACGGCAAGTTCCCTGCTCATGGGGGATTCTGTCTCCTTTCTCTTCTCTCCAGATCGCATTTTTCTGATCATAAAAATAATCGCTGTCATAATTTGCTAAATGGAGCCCATCCAGGGAAGTAGGAAAAGGAGACATAAGCGATGATGAGGCTGCCTCCCGCTGTTCCGGGCACAGGGGGCCGCTGGGGACGCGCGCACCTGTGCCGGGTGCGCTAGCAGCGTCGCCGCCTCCCTGCCTCTGGGGCAGCAGTCGGGTCTCCGATCTCTGCATCCTGATTCCGTCCCCACCCCCTCTCTCCGTTGGATGGCACTTTCCCTATAAAAATCGCAGGCGCGGGAAGGGAAGCCGGTGGGGCTGCCTTGGAGAGCCGTCTGGCGGTTCCTCGAATGATGAAACAGTCACCATATGTCTCGCGATTCCACTCCTGGTACCCACCCCAGAGCAATGAAAACACACGTCCACGCAAAAGCGCGTGCGCGGCTGTTCTAGCAGCACTTCCACAATAACCCCGAGGTGGGAGCCACCCCCGTGCCCATGGAATGATGAATGGGGAGGCGGGTGGGGTGTATCCATTCAGTGGAGCATGACTGGGCCACAGAAAGGCGTGGAGGGCTGACACCCGCTACAACCCGCGTGATGCTGAGAGACAGGAGCCAGACGCGAGGGACCACGGGGTACATGGTCCCATAACACAGAAGTCTGGAGCAGGGAAATCGCAAGTCAGAAGCGGCTCAGTGGTTGCTGAGAGCCGGGGGGGTGGGGGTGGAGAAGGGGGGTGGGGAGGTAAGAGCTGGGGTACACTTCTGGACTAGGGTGACGGCTGCACAGCCCTGTCAACACCAAAGCCACTGAGTCACACTCTGTCTGTGGGTGCACTGAACGGAGTGTGAATCATATCGCAACGAAACTGCCAGCAGAGAACGGATGCTCTTAAAGCAGCGAGAGGCTCAGAAGGGCCCAAAAGCGGGGGGAACCTCCCATCGTCCCCGAGGGCAGGAGCCAAAGTCTTGATGTAGCAGCAAAGAAACCAGGGGCAGGGGCTGGGCATAGGCTGGCGGGAGGGAGGGGCCCCCGGACAGACCACAGGCCTGCTTCTCCTCCCCCGGGGACCTGCGCTTAGGAAGGGCGACTACGGTTAGTTACGTTCTGTGGCTTTTACCACAAGGCACCACGGAGATGCTGGTGCACCATCACATCAACAGATTAAAACGAGGTTCCCTCTCCCTCGGGCTCCCGTCCCTCAGCGCAGCCTGCGGCGCACGCACCTGCGATGAGATACTCCTTCTTGCCTCCGACGTCCAGCGAGACCCCGCAGATGGCGGAGGACGGGGCCGTGTAGATGAACTCGATGTCCCTGTCAGGTCCCTTGAACATCTGGGAAGACGATGGGGGGCCCGGGTCAGCGGAGTGGCCGCAGCTGCAAACTCCGCGAACCCGGGGGCAGGGCCACAGCGCGTCCCATCAGCTTCCCGGGTCCAGGGGCAGACTGCGCTCCTGCTCCTGCACCGCTGGCCTGCGGCAGGGCCCAGCGCACCTCCAGACGGGCGGGGAGCTGGGGTGGATGCACTTCCGCGTGGTCTCCGGTCTCTGGCCTCACTCTGGCCGCCCCCCTCCCCTTCCCCCCTTCCCCCCCTCACCTTGATCTGCTTGATCTCGTACTGGATCCTCTTGATGGGGTTGCCGTAGATGTCATTGCCGGAGCCCACCTCCTTCTCGCTCACCACCTTGGCCCTGATCACTGCAAAGCACAGGACGCAGAGGTGAGCGGAGCCCCCGCACACGCACACGCACACGCACACGGGAAGGGGCAGCAGGGAGGCAACGAAGCCAGGACCCGCCGCACCCCGTCACCCGACAGCTCGGGGATCCGGGCGCCCGCAGCCGCTGGGCAGAGCTCTCCCTCTTTTCATTTCCAGGAGTGTCAGCCGGTGCCACCCACCGTCCTAATGGCTTTCAAAGCTTCCCCCAGCGACATGCGGCCGTGCAGGTCACTCGGGGTCAGTGTCGCGTTCAGGCAGATGGGAGGGAAAGAGGGAACAAGGAGCAGAGCACTGGGGCTCCACGGAGCGTGCCGCCCCCGCCCCCGGCCGAGGCGGACTCAGACCTCAGGACCTGCTGGCCAGGCCAGCTTTTCCCAGAACAGGGGGGCCAGGACCCCCGAGGGCTCTCTACATCTCCGCCTGGTGCCAGAGCCCCGCCCAGGCCCAAACCCCATTCTTATTTCTTCTGTTGGAGCTGAGCCATGACGGACCCAGCCCAGGCCACAGCTAGGAAACGCCGCCCGGGGCACCAGGACCGAGGGCTTGTTCCTGGATAGCAGGCCATCGGCCCAGCGGCTCCTCCCACCCCAGCACCCAGTGTCTTTTTAGTCACATCCCTTCCAGCTCACGCATCCACCTCGGCTGCCTGCTGCCCACTGCCCACTGCCCGCATCTAAAACAGGAAATGCTTTGCAATCCGGTGCCAGCGGCTACTTGCGCTGCCCGGGGGCGGGTGGGGGGGGAGCTGGGACGGATCCATTTCCAAAGCTTTGCGTGTGCTCTGCCCACCCCAAGTGCTGACCCCAGAGGTCGAACCCTGGCACCTTCAGGACAGGGGTGCCCGCCCTCCGTGTCTGGAGGTGTTTGCCGGTGCTTCGGGGGTGGTTTCCCTAGAACTAGCCGCCTCTGCCGCTCCCTTTACTTATTTTTATTGATTTCAGAGAAGCGGAGAGAGGGGGAGGGAGAGAGAAACATCAATGAGGAGTCCAGCCAGTGTGGCTCAGGGGTTGAGCGTCAACCTATGAACCAGGAGGTCACGGTTCAATTCCCGGTCAGGGCACAGGCCCGGGTTGCAGGCTCTATCCTGTTGGGGTGTGCAGGAGGCAGCCGGTTAATGATTCTCTCTCATCATTGATGCTTCTATCTCCTTCTTCCTTCCTCTCTGAAACCAATAAAAATATATTTTAAAAAAATGTAAACCCCAGGCCTGGACTCGTGTTTATTGAACACCTACTATGTGCTGGGCCTGGTACTGGCCCCGCAGTGGGCTGCTCTGCCCCACTGGCCTCCCAGCTACAGGAACCAGAGGGAGCAGGAGGAGGGAGAGTCTTTGTCAAGATTCATGTTCTGCTTTGCTCCCCAAAAAGACGGCCTCTCCCCGGGCTGCTCAGATTTTGCCTTTTCTTTCTTCTTTCCCGTCTGCTGTCCACCCAACATCTGGGCTTGGGATCCAGGGTGACACACTGGCTGATGAATTCACCGCCAGATGTCGGCTACTGGAATGCACAGCCTCCACTTAATTCAAAGCACACGCAACCGCAAAGCCCCGCCCCCACCCTGGGCCGCGGACACCGCATGATGTCACTTCCTCCTGCGAGGAGCCTGCAAAAACAACCCCGCGGCCGCCAGCCTTGGGGTGGAAAAGAACGGCGGGCGGAAAGTGAAGCTCACGGACGGCGATCCAGGGAGCACAGGCTCCGCTTGGACCGCAACCACCCCGGGGCAAGACCCACGCAGGCCAGGCTGTCCCGCCGCCACCCCGAGGGGCAGGGGACAGCGAGGGCTCCCCAGGCCCAGATTCATGTCCTCTCCCGCCCCTCCCAGCACCTCTGAGCCCTGCTGCATCCCCAACAAGCCGGGTGCACGCTCTCTGGGGGGCCCGGACCCAGAGAACTGCCTCTGAGAAGTTCACGGAGGTCACGCGTGTCCACTGAGCTCTATTATCTTGCCACAGGCCCAGCTGCTGGGAGGATCCCGTGTGCCTCCCGTGTGCGTCTGTCCTGTAGGGCCTCGCGGATGGGGCTGCTCTGCCGGCCCGGCTCCCAACCCCGAGGACAGGGAAACCTACGGGCGTTAACACGTGACTTGCAGCGGCCGTGGCCTGGGCCAGGCCCTCAGCGCTCCGAATGCCAGCCCCCCGGGCGCGGAGGCAGAGCCCTGGCCGAGGGAAAGTCACGGGTCTGCCCAGACGCGGCGAGAATCCCAGGATTCGGAAAAACATCCGTCCCCTGCGAGCTCAGAACCCGGGCCCTGACTCGGACGGACAGGGGTGGCTCAGGGCTGCAGAGGGCACGTCCAGGCCCCACCCACCCCCGGCCTCCAGGGGGACGGGGTGCCCTTGGGTTTTGCTCTCGGCCTCTGGGAAATGCCCAGCCATCCCCCCCATGAGGGGCCCTCGCTCCCGGTGCCACTGGCTGTGGGAGGGGGCCTGGGGGACTGGCCAGCACATTTGCCGAAGACCCTACTGGCCGCAATCGAGAGAGGGAGGGTGGGAGGACGGGCCGTCCTGCTGCAGCGACCGGAGTGACCGCTGGCCAGTGCGCTGGGGCCTTGGTTTGAGAGCGGGAGCCGCTGTGTGTGGTCACGGCCGGTGCCCTCGGAGGATGGACATTTCCTGGGGGCAGATGGTGTAACGCCCTGTCCCCGTCCGTCACTTGGTCCATTTCTGTGTTTCCGGGTAGAATTACATGCCAATCACTTCAGAGGCATTTAGAAACGATTTTCTCCCGGACGCTCGGAACCCAGCCCCCGTGCCCTCCAGGCCGGGCGGAGGGTCCGGGCTCCCCGCGATGGCCCCGCTCTGCTGGGGTCCTGGGGGGGCGGGAGGGTTCCATGCTTCTGCCTACGCTCCCCAGAGAAGGGCGCCGAGTTTAGACATCTCCACCCTCCAACCACAGCGCGCCATCCCCCCAGGTGCCTGCAACCAGCTCCCATGCTGCCCCCTGGGAGGAGGGTCCCTGCCCCTCGATGACAGAGGACCCCTAACTGCTGGCCTGTAACTGCGTCACCTCCGGGGGCCCAGCAAAGACAGTGGGCACCTTCCCAGGGGGCCTGCGTCTGCTTCGAGAGCAAGTGGGCTGCCCTCAGGCCGGAGGGGCCGGGGATCTGGAAAGGGGACCCACTCGCGCACCCGGCTGAGGCCACGCCCCTGAGCGGCACGAGGACGGGGTGCGGCTGGGCAGCCCGGAGATGTCACAAGGAATGCATGACTTCAGTGCTGGCTCGGTGCCCAGAGTCCGAGGGAGGGTCCAGCCCCACCGGCCCCACCTGCCCCACTTCCCACCCAGCCTCCGCCACCCCAGGTGCCCTCAGTGGGTGCGGGGTGGGGGGGACGGGGGACTTCCCCGAGCGCTCGCAGCCTCCCCTGGCCTCCACGCCGGGCCCCTCTCGGTCAGTGGGGGAGCAGGCCTCCAAGTCCACTCCTTTTAGGGAAATGAAGGAAAAGGGGCTGTCACTTAGTAATTAAAAACAGCCTGTGCTGGGGGGAGCTGAGGGTTTCTCGGGTCCCTGCTGCGGCTGTGAGAGGCCGCACACCCCCCTCAGGGCCCTCAACCTCCCGTCCCCAGGAACCGACCACTGTCCCCAGCTCTGGGGCAGGGCCGTGCCTGTCCAGGGCGAGGGCAAGACTTGGCCGGTGGGACCCAGGTCAGGGTCAGGAATGCCTGGGACGGGAACTGCTCAGAGCAGAGGTGGGTGGGGTGGAGGGTGGGGGTGGGGCAGGGAGGGCGACGGGGTGCAGCCCCAGCCCCGGGACACGCTGCCCGTGAGCCTGGTACTTAGGGGCCTGCCAGGCCTGCCCCGTGCTGTCAGGATTCCAGCACACACGTGAGCCGCTGTCCTCTGGATGCCTGTCTCCATGGAGACCAGCTCTCCCATCTCTGTTTCCTGTCCATGTGCTCCCCAACCCCGACCTTGGAGCTGGAGGGAACGGTCCACACCCCGTGCCCGCCCCATCCCCCCAGGACCCCGGCACGACCCCAACCCTGACCCCAGCCCGGCACCCTCCGCCCTCCGCCCTGTGGGCCCAGCGGGCCCTCATGCCACAGGCCTTGGTCACATGCCCGCAGCCTCGGGCTCGGCCCTTCCCGCTCACGTGCTGCTGAATCATGTGAAAAAAATGCACCGGCCCTGGGAGGGTTTGCTGAGAACAGAGCGGCTTTGTGGGGGCTGCTGCTCCCCCTCTCTCCGCCCAGCCCAGCCCAGCCCAGCTCAGCCCTGCAAACCCCAAGCCTGCAGCCGGGGCAGGGGGAGCCGCAGCAGGGAGGGGCCTGGACAGGCGCTAAGGGACGGCTCTCCCCTCCCTTCCCCTCCCCACCCACAGGCTAGGAAGGGGCCCAGAGAGGCAGGGCGGATGCTTGGAGGGAAGGGGCAGCAGGCCACGGCCTGCCCCGCGCCTGGCGGCCTCTCCCGCTCGCTGGAAGGACTCTCAGAGGTCGGAGAGGACCCCAGGCCCCCAGCTCTGACCATCTTATTTTCCCTTTATTTGCATTTCTGAGGCCGTTGTTATCACACACTCTATGGCTGTTCACTTGGCTGGTGGGGGGAGGGGACAGGGACCCGCAGGGCAGCACACGGGATCGGGGTCACATCCAAGCCCGATGCCGCCTCCTGGGGGGCGGGTGGGAGGGCAGGTGCCTCGTCCTTCCGCCAGGGACCGTGTGGGTGGGACTGCCGGGCAGAGATGAGTCAGCCTGCACCCTGTCTCACTGCTGCCCGCTCCCCGCACCTACTTTTAGCTCAGAAGGGGGGCTCTCTCACCTACAATGCAGGGACCACAAATACGACCTTTGAAATTGGAAACAAAAACAACCCACTCCCAGGCAGGCTCGTCCAGTCACCAGCCTGCGGCTTCCCGGCCGCGTCAGACCTCGCGACTCAATGTTTGGGTCCCTGTGGCCTCGGCTTTAAACCCGGTGACCCCACAGCACCCTGGGCCCGAGGCCATCCCCCGGGCAGACAGGAGCCGCAGGTGGGGACCCCACGGCAGCCTGGGCCCGAGGCCATCCCCCGGGCAGACAGGAGCCGCAGGTGGGGATCCCCCGGGCAGACAGGAGCCGCAGGTGGTCTTGTAACACAGGAGGCTGAGCATCAGCCCAAAGCCAGCACCCTGGCCCGCAGGCCACCCCCTAACAGCCCTCCTGGCCACAGGCTGGGCCACCCTGCAGCCTGCCCCGCGCCATCCCGGGAGCCCACACTTCCTCCACGACAAGTGGAAAGGCCACGGACGGACAGTGGCGTCCACAGGGTGGAACATGAGCTGGTGGGAGGGGCCTCACCCGAGCTACTGATGCACAAGGGGGCAAGTCTGGGGGCTCGGGTTCCTCAGGGACACCCCCTGGTCAGTCACCGGACCTGCCGGTGCCTCCCACCACGGCCACCGGTCACCGCACGTGTCCTCGCCACCCTGTCCCCTCCACCGGGACCCCCGTGCTGGGACTCCGGCGTGTGCACTCACTGTGCATCCCAGAGACGGGGCAGTGCCCGCCCCTCCGTTTAATAAGGAAAAACGGTAAGATCCAGGCAACGTTTTCCAGGGGAAATAGAAAAAAAAAAGGTGAAAATGGAAGAAAAGGAACACCGGGACCTTTCCCGCCCCTCTGACCCAGCGACCTCTGACCCAGCGTGGCGTTCAGACCTCCCCAAAGCGCTTCCGGACCCACATGCATGAGGGGTGCAGTTCTCTTTGGGGGAAAGACATACACAGAGGAGAGGCTAAGACCTGGGAAGCAGGCTCAGGGCGTCGCGTGGTGACAGGAGGCTGCAGCCAGTGGCTAAGGGACACCCACGTGCGACATGGATGACGTGACTGCCCCGAGTCCCAGGCACACACGACATCACACCCTTTTCATGAAGTTCAAACACAAGTAAAACTCAACCGCTCCACGCTCCGTGTGCGCGCGTCCACGCCCACATGGTGGGGTGAGGGCAGCCCCGCCGGGGGCAGAGGCCTACACCCAGGGGACAGCGGGGGAAGAGGAAGTCACAGGCAGAAGCCACTTTGCAGCCAACAGCCCAGGACTCGGTGTGCACGGGGGTGTGCACGGGGGCGTGCACGGGGGAGTGTGCACGGGTGTGTGCACGGGGGTGTGCACGGGGGCGTGCACGGGGGTATGCACAGGAGTGTGCACGGGGGTGTGCACGGGGGCCTGCACGGGAGCTCAGGGTTTTGTCTAGAGTCTACGGAAGAGGAGGAGGCCGCTCTAGACCAACGATGGGAGCGTGTCCTGGGTGAGGATGCACAATCCAGTGGGGTGTGTCTGAGGGCCTTGGAAGGGGGGTGGGGGGCGGGCACCATCTCCTGATAGGCTAGTCCAGGGTCAGCTGACTGTGGTTCCAGCCAAGTCCAGCCCCACTTATTTTTGTAAACAAGGTCTCACTGGAACTCAGCCAGGCCCACGCACTGGTCTATGCCGGGACTACGTGGGGGCCACGCGGGGGGTGCTGTCCACGCAGGGCTGTGGAGCCAGAGCGCCTGAACTAGCTTCCATCGGGCTCTTCGCAGGAAATGTTTGTGCCCCTCTGTCCCAGTCCCTAAGGATGCAACTGGTAGACGAAACCCTACCCAGTGTGGGGTTTCCATGCGGCTGAGTCAGAGGTGGGGGGGGGGGGGGAACTGACAGACACCCAGGTTCCCCACCAGAGGCAGCCGAGGGTCACCCACTAGGGTTAGTGGCTGGGACCCACTTCCCCCTCTCGGTCTCTCTCCTCCTCCGGTCTCTCCCCCTTCTCCTCCCGCTCTTCCCTTTCTCACTCCCTTCCTGTCTTCCTCCAACTTATTAATATTCGCTACTCGAATGTCACTAAGAGCCCTAGCAGGTGTGACTCAGTGGATAGAGCATCAGCCCACGGACCGAAGGGTCTTGGGGTTCCATTCCGGTCGTGAGCACACACCTCAGTTGCAGGCTCCAGCCCCAGCCCTGGTCGGGCGCATGCAGGAGGCAACCAACCGATGTGCCTCTCTCAGATCGATGTTTCCCTCTCTCCTTCTCCCCCCTCCCTCCCACTCTCTCTAAAAATCAGTAAAAAAATGCCCCCGAGCAGAACGTTACTAAGTGACATCCTAGCAGATGACGCTGGTCCTGTTGGTGTGAACGACGAGGGAGGTTCTGGTGAGATCTCCGTGCATGCCCCTCGGGGGGCTCGCGGCAGGCGATGCCTTTCTGACACTGTGCCTGCCTGACCTTGGGGGCCCCGCGAGTCCAGCGTTTATGGGTCTAAAAACCTCTGACGCGCTGACTTGACCTGAAGTCCTCTGAGCTCGTGGCTCGGGGACACGCCTCTGCGCGCTGGGCCGACCCGGACCCGGACCCAGACCCGCCCCCACCAGGCCCTGCTTCCTTGCTGAGGGGCCCTCCCGGGTGGGACTGGACTCGGCGTAAAGGCAGGACATGGGCTGAGTAACGGGCCGGCGACACAAACACAGGTCTGTCTCACCACTCGGTCCGTCTGGGCGTCACGCCCGGAGGTCGGTGCTGTATTGGCCGGGCGGGCGGCGCTAACAGGTGCTCTGAAACTCCTGCAGGCGCCTCCTGGCTTGCTCGAGGAACTGCTTGTGCGACTTGCTTTGCTCCAAAATTTGCTCTTCAAGGTCACGGATCATCTGACTAGGCGTGCTGTCATTGTCGTCCTCCACCTCGCTGCTGGGGGCCGGGGGGGACGCGGCCGGCGGGGCGGCGGTGCTGCGCTCACACCCCCGGGCCTCCTCCAGGTCCGGAGAGGGCGGCCCTGTGACGCGAGCCGGGCGAGCGCTCATCTGTGGCCCGGTCTCCGGCTCCGTCTCCGTCTCCGTCATCTCTCCTGGCTCCATCGGGGGCCGGCCCAGGGCTTCCCAGCTCAGCTGCGGGAGTTCGTGCACCTCCACCAGCTTCGGTCGCCACCTCTGCTCCCGGCTCTGCTTGGGCCAGGCCGGCTCCGAGCGGGCTCTGCCCACCTGTGTCGGTGGGCGAAGCTGCGACAGGAGCCTGTCGGGTCGGGGCGGCTCGTGCCTGGGCCTGAGGCCGCACCAGAGCGGGCTCTCCTCCTCGGGGTGCGATGCCAGGTACCCCTCGTCCGACAACAGGGGCTGGACCAGCCTCCGGTACTGCCGGTCCTTGAGCTGGCACAGGAGCTCCTTCAGGTTGGCGCTGGGTGCCACGGGGCAGGCGTCCGCCTGGGCTGGACCCGGGGCCAGCTCCATGAACAGGTCGCCCGCCCGCCTCCCCCAGCAGGGCTCCCCCTGGCACCCGCACGGCTCGGGGAAGCCCAGCTCCTCGCTGGGGCACATGTCCGTCCCCGGCCTGGACTCCAGGTACGTCTTCAGCTTCCGGTTGGTACTGAACAGCTCCCGGAACACGGACTCCAGCTCCCTCTTCCACTTGCTCCCCTCCCGGCGCGGCGGTGGGGACGCCGGGGGCGAGGCTCCCCTTCCGGAGGGCACGTCGGCCGGCCATGGCGGTTCCTCCGGATCGTCCTCCTGGCCCTGGGGACACGGGCCCGGACAGTCGTTCTTTGGGCCCGGAGCCAGGCGAGCCGTCCTCGCCGGCGACCTCCTCCTGCCCGGGGCGCCGTCCCTCTCCCGGTCGCCCAGGAGCACGACCCCGCCCGCAGAAGCCCAGAGCGACCCCACGTCCAGGTCTCCTCCCACCCGACGGTGGCCACCGCCCGTCTTCCTCGAAGACCTCCGCTTCCTCTTATTCTTCACCGGGGGGCCCGGGGCAGGATGGGGCAGGCCCACGGCCTTGCCGGCCCCCTTCTTCTCCGCGCCCGCCGCGGTCCTCCGGGACTTCAGCGGGCAGGGCCGCAGCCGGACCAGGTCTTCCTGCCGACGCTTCTCTCCTCTGACGGACGCTCTCTGCTTCTCCCGGGCCCTCGGCCGCCCGGTGGCTCCCCGCCGGGCCGGGCCCTGCAGGTCAGGCCGAGGCTCTATGGACCATCCGCCCCCCGCACCGAGCAGATGCCCGATGTGCAGCCGGTCCAGGTCGCGGGCGCGCTGCTGGGGGGCCTCCTGCCAGCCCGACCTCAGCTCCTCGGCCCAGTGCTGAGGCTGCGGGCTCCTCCACTGCCCCAGGTCCTGCCTCCTCTGCCCGGCCAGGTGGCCTCTCTCTTGGACCTGCAGCAGCTTGAGTTTCTGCTTCAGAAGCAAGGCCTGGTCGCCGGGATAGGGAGTCTGGTGAGCGGCTCTCTCTGGCCCCTGCTTCGCGTGGCAGATCTTGGAGGCCATGGTGTCGGAGGGACGCTGGTGGGAGCCGGGGGCCGAGGAGCCACAGATGCCACGGCTGTTCCACGTAAGGCCCGCGAGGGCAGGAGGGTGCTCGCCACTGCCTGGAGAGCGAGCACGGCCCTGGGGACAAGGCACACAGGCTCGGAATGAGGGGACAGGCTCCGACGAGTCCCTGCCACTCTCTCCCTCCACACACCCGCCCCCGGGCCTGCTCTCAGTCTCCCCCTTGCTGTCCTGCGCACCTGAAGGGCACTTCTCCATGGGGAACACGGGCAGGGTCTGGAGACATCTTTGGTGCAGCGGAGGCAGCTGCCGGGCAGCTCGTGGGCGAGGCCAGGGCGGCCCCAGGCACTGGGCTCACGACCAAGAGTGATCCGAGCGTCACAGCGCCAAGGGCGAGCGCCCTGTCCCACACTGACCTGTGAGGACTTCGGGGACATCGCGGGGGGGAGGGGGGGGCAGCGGGGAGCAGAGGGAGGGGGCGGTGCAAAGGGCGGGCCCTCGGGAGGGAGAGCTACTCATAAATGGAGGGAGGGCCCTGACCGCGTGGCTCAGTGGTTGAGCGTTGACCTATGAACCAGGAAGTCGTGGTTCAATTCCTGGTCAGGGGCGCATGTCCGGGTTGTGGGCTCCATCCCCAATTGGGGTCATGCAGGAGGCAGCTGATTCAAGACTCTCTCTCATCATTGATGTTTCTCTCTCTCTCCTTTCCTCTCTGAAATCAATAAAGATTCTTTTAAAAAAATAAAGGAGAATGGAGTGGAGGAGGAGGAGCTTGCTACTCAGGGTGTACGTGTGTGCAGGGAGTTGGAGAGACCTGTGCAGGTGTGGGGGGGGGGCGTGTGTGCGGGGGGAGGCATGTGTGTGCACGTGTGCGTGCAAGTGAGTCTGCGTGTGTGCACGTTGGGCCTAGAATCCGATGCAAACCAATCAGAGAGGAGACTAGACGGGAGTTACTTCCGTTGTCATGACTCCCAACTTTTTCCTCGAGGAGGACTCTCGGGCAGCAAGAAGGGACATGGGCTCAGGCCCGCCCAGGGGAGAGGGTGCGTTCACCGAGAGCATGGCATCACGTGTGTCGGCCCCTGCCGCTGAGGTCAGCCAGCCTGCGGGCTAAGGAGGGGCTCCCTGGACGGCTGCCGTCTGCAGGGGGCGCCCCTCAGCTGCCCTGCCGGCCCTCACTTGGTCTGTGTGGAGCGGGCTGAGCCGTGGAGCAGAACCGGGGAGGCCCTCAGGGGCCCCGGGGACCCCGGCTCAACCACGGAGCCGCCGTGGTGACTGTGCAGCCGCCCCGGGCACTCTTTTGGGGTAACCTCTGAGGTGAGGCACTGCTATCACCCTGGGTTCACAGGTGGGGAAACTGAGGCAGGGAGTGAGGAAGAACCTGGACCTGGATCACACAGCTGGCAGGTGGCACAGCCAGGCCCTCTGCCGCTCGGTCAGCCCGGGACTGCGACCCGGCTCGGCTGGTCTCCTGCCGCCAGCTTTCGGGAAATCTGACCATTTGGAATGGTGGGTCGTGTCCGACTCTACCAGGCTTCCCGCCACCATGACGAGAGCGGGGGAGGGACAGGAAGCAGGTTCACCGAACACAGCGACTCAGGTTTCGACAAAGGTGCCAAGGCAACCGAATGGGGGGCTGCGGGGGATCATAGCTCCCCCCCAAAATGCTGCTGGGACCGCTGGCCATCCACGTGTGAAAACGACGATTCCAGACGCTTACGTCACCAGGGGCAGAATCTCACCCCTTACACAACAGTAAACCCAAAGTGGATCAGAGACCTTCCACGAGGTCTAAGACCGCAGACGCTCAGAAGGGAACGGCAGCGCCCTTCACGGCCCGTCAGGCCCAGACTTCTCAGGTACAGCACCAACGGCGCCGGGGACACGGGAAATAGAGCAACTGGGCACCCACTGACTTTACAAACCTTCGCGTTTCAAAAGACACCCCTGACCAGCGAACACACAAGGCACAGGCTGGGAGGAAGCAGCACAAATCACACGTCCAACAGACCTGCCTCCGGGAAACACACACCACTACCCTCCATCAGAACCCCGCCAGCCCGTTCGGAACCGGCCAGACATCGAAACAGACCTTCGGCAGAGAAGACATGTGCGAGGCTGACAAGCCAGGCAAGAGTGTTCAAGGTCAACAGGCACGAGGGAAGGGCTACCTGGAGCTACAATGAGACGTGACTGCAGGCCGCCGGCATGGCTTCTATGAAAACCACAGCTGAGCCTGGCCGGCGTGGCTCAGTGGTTGAGCATCCACCTAAGAACCAGAAGGTCATAGTTCGATTCCCAGTTAAGGGCACGTGCCTGATTTTTGGGCTTGATCCCCTGTAGGGGGCGTGCAGGAGGCAGCCGATCAGTGATTCTCTCTCATCATTGATGCTTCTACCTCCCTCTCCCTTCCTCTCTGAAATCAATAAAAATACATTATTAAAAAAACACACACAAAACAAACAGCCCATAAGTGCTGGTGCGGATGAAGGTTGCCGGAAGCCGGTCCATCCTTGCTGCTTAACACAGTCGCTGCAGGGAGGAAACATCTGCACAGCATATGTTCCAAGGGACCTGGCATATATGGCATACTGTTCTTAATATGTTTGCTCCCCTTCTTAGCGCTATGTGTTCTAACCAGGCCCACCTCCCGGAGAAAGGTTGTTTCCCCAGGTGGGGGTGTTTCCCTGGAGTTAGGGATTATCAGGACTAGGGAAGGGAATAAATCTGTAAAACCCCCTAGTGTTACAGAAATACCGTGTACTACTTATGAGAAACTTAGACTAACACTGTTAGCAATAAATTTAGGACTTGCTAGGCCCACATCCCCAGGGGTCTCTACCCACCAGAGAAAGTACCAAAGCCTATGCCCCTAAAAACCCGCCGATGCAGGGGAGTCCCAAGGAAGACCACCAGCAAGGCTAAAAGGACATACATAACCTTTACTTAGGCCACAGAATAGGATAATCTCCTTCAGTTATTTCCTTATAGCTTAACAGCAGAGCAGTAGAATAGTGACCTTGGAATAGAAATAGCAAACTAGCCCTTATAATGGAACATAGAGACTAACCTTTAGAATAGAATGTAGAAACATAGATAATAGATAAGATTAAAATCAACAGAGCTAGATAGAGATAAGATTTTTAGCAAAGGTCAGACAAGAAACTATAAACATAAAACAAGGAACCGTAGAAGGTCAAAGGAGGACCCAAAACATACCATGATGTAACTGTAGAGGCATGCTTATAGAATCGAGTAGTATAAGTACAGCTGTAACAGGACAATAGAAAAGAACCCAACTATGCTGATGATCTGAACGCTGTCTCCGTGTCCTTCATTCTTCGCCGACGCCTCCACACCTTTGGGAACCCCTGGACCGCTGGGGCTGGACCCTGGCAGAAGGTCAGAGCTGGGAGCCAGGATTTGTCCTCCCCTGACCTCTGACCTCCCATGACTGACAGGCGCTATGAGAGGGGCCCTGGTGCATGTACCTGTGTGCGTGCAACAGACCACCCTCCCCTTCGAGTGTTTTGCCTGCACCTGGAAGGCAAGATCCTTCCCGAACCTCCCGGAGAGCCGGCTCTGGCTCTGGCGCGGCAGGCCTGGGCGCGGCGAGATTCGATGTCCTGGGTGAAGCCGCTGGTCCCAGGACCACACTTAGAGCGAAGCCATGGACATGGTCTCTACTCTGCACCCATGTCTGGATCTGTCCTTCCTCACCGGCTCCTCTCCCAGCCGCTGAGTCCCTCCAAGAACCTCCCAATCGGGCCCCCCACACCCACGCCTGACCCCGCCACAGCCACGGCCCCCGTTCAGCTATGTGACGTCAGCACCGACACCATCAAGTCTCCAACAGCATCCGCAGGCCACCTGCACCAGAACCACCTGAGCTGCCAGTTGAAATGCAGATCCCGGGGCCCACCCCAGGCCGACCCTATCCCAGCCTCCGCGGGAGGCGCCCAGGAACGCGCTCAGTTAACGGTCTCCTGGCTCAGTTAACCGTCTCCCGCACGCGTGGGCCATCCCTGCCCGCGGGCTTGGGGACGTCCAGCAGGTCACGGTTCCACACCCCTTCCCAGCGGGGCTCGCTGCCAGGCGCCTGGCCGTTCACATGCCCACACTCAGGAACTGCACTCACCCAGTTCCTCTTCCTCAAACGGACACCCCTCCCCCCATACCCACATGCCCAGCCCAGGTCCTGCTCCTCCTCCCACCACCCGTCCCCCGGCCTCACCAGCAACAGGGAAGCTGCTCTGGCCGGCGGCCCACACGCTCAGCTCCGGGGTGACGCGGGTCAGCGTCTTTTTCCTTTGAAACACATAAAAATAGCTCGACAAAGGCTCCCAGCAGCCCGGGCGGCCAGAGAGAGCACACTTGGTGTAATTAAAGCTGCGTCCCTCTGCCTCTGGGAGCACAGAGAGCACAGCGGAGGGGAACTTTTGGGGAACTCCGGGCTATCTTTAGGATTGTAACATGGGGAACAGCTAAAGGCTTTCACAATGTATTGGTCGGGGAGGCAGGTCCATATGGAATAGTCTCTCTCAGCCACATGACCCCAGGATATAATTTGGGTTTTTAAAGTCGACTTCTGACAGCTTCCCGTGTCCTCCCTGGGGTGGCTTTCCATCGGCCTGACGGCTCCCACACGAAGCAGCTTGTTAAAACCATGAGTGAGGGCCCGGTCGGTGTGGCTCCGTGGTTGAGCGTCAACACATGAACCAGGAGGTCATGGTTCAATTCCTGGTCTGGGCACATGCCCGGGTGGCGGGCTCCATGCCCAGTCGAGGGCGTGCAGGAGGCAGCCGATCAGTGATTCTCTCTCATCATTGATGTTCCTCTCCTTCTCTCCCTTCCTCTCTCTGAAATTAATTTCTTTTTTTAAAGCTTTAAAAACAACAACTGTAAGAGTGGACAGCCTGGGGCCCCGATGGCTCTTCCAGCCAAGCCCGTGGGCGTGGAGTCGGATCTCATCAATCCCGGAGGCGGCGCCCACAGCACACATTTCCCGGGAGCCGGGAACCTGCCCACGTGGTGCTGGGAAGCGAGCCTCCGGCTCAGGTTGCTAACAGGCCGCACACCTGCCGGGTCGCACGAGACAAAGGCAGTGGGACACACCTACACTCACAGGGGGGCCCAGAGCCATCGGGCCGTGCCGGTGAAAGGGGATGGAGGTCTGGAAGCAAGGAGGTCGAGGGCTGGAGCTGCTGAGCCGGGAGTCGGCGGTGACCACCAAGAGGCAGTGTGGTCTCTACCTGCGCTGCCAGAAATGCCTAGAACAGGTCGGGTAATGGTAGTGCCGCCCAGTCTGCACTGTTCAGACTTCACCGGACAGTCCAGGCCCCAGGGGGAGAGGGGCCCGTGGAGGAGGTGTGCCAACCCCCGAGGATCCCCCCGCCCCCAGCATCCCACCCCCCAGGAGATAGCACGGCCCGGGAAGCCCTTAGCACAATGCCTGGCCCACCAGGCGGCTCCGTCAATGTCAAGCACCACGGAGACGTGAAGGAAAAGGACAGACCCGTCCGCCAGGGGCTGTTAGCCGGGCGCGCGCCTAGCGAACTCTAAACAGGTAAGAGGTGCCGGCAGCTGGCACCACCCAACCATACAACGTCACGGGGGGAAGTTTTCAAGATCAGAATATACCTCCTGGGATGCTTAGGAATTGACCTGATTAGAAATATACACGAGAACTTCGACGTTACTACAGGAGGAAAAAAACCCGATAACGGAGAGCTGTGTCTTCCCAGACAGGAGTCAGAAAAGGCAGAGGTGAGGCCGGGAGGAGGGGCCGCAGCCTCGGCGTTCAGGACGAGAATGAAAAAGCAACCAAAAAAGCTGTCGTAGGAAGATAAGCCCTAGGAACCAAGAATGTTTTAGGAGGGGCTGGCGGGGGATAGAAAAGTCTAGAATGGAGCACCGGGATGGTGAAGAGTATCAACTAACTGTGTGACCCAGGGAAGTTTCTTAACTCTGGGTGCCTCAGTTTGCTCATCTGTAAATTGGGAATAATAGTAGCAACATCCGTCTATACAGATGCCAGCACTCGTACCCCACATGCCTGGCGTGCTAAGGAGGAGCGGGTACTTACTGTGCGTGCCTCCAGATGACCGAGTGAGACCACCGAGAGCGCATCAGCGAGGCAGGAACTGCTGGATGGAAAGAAGAGCTTTCTCTGGGGCTGTGCTGAAATCATTGGGCTGCGATGGTAGGTAGTGAGACACCCATCACTGGAGGCATCCAAGCCAAGCCCAGATAAAACAAACATCAGAAACATTTAAAACCGTTTCTCGGAATTCTAGCCTCTAAAAAGACGCTCTGTGACACCCAGCGTGCGCCCAGAGCCTCAGCTTTCGGCCACTTCCCGGCTCTCAGCTAAGTTCTGGGGAGGCGGGCGGTCCCTCTAGCCGGCTGGGTGCTGACGGGCTGCATCTGAGTCACCTGGGCGGGGGGCGGTCACGGCAGAACAGGGTCACCTCGCCAGGCCCTCAGCAGGGTCCCCACCGCATCCCGGGTGGGGCTTGGGGCTAACCGTCTCCTGACCACAGACAGGGCTCCGGGACAGTCCTCGGGGGCCAAGGTGGCCGGGCAGCCAGCCTCGGGGGACAAGCCCGGGTCACCAAGGCTCCTTATCCCCGGACCAGCTTCACAGAGACACACACGAGGCACAGGGTCCCCACGCAACGGGAGACACCGGGCTACAGGGCGGGCCGCTGACGGCCGAGCCCACTGGCAGCTTCCTGTCTCCTCCTGTCAATCATCAGGGTCCCTCGGACCTTACAGACCCCAGGCCTCCCGCCTGGGTCAGGGGTCCCCACTAGCGACAGCTGCCGTGCCTCAGCCTCCACTCTTCCACTCAGCCACACGCATCCCCAACCCCGCCCCTCCATCCTTCCCGGGCCAGGTGCGTGCGGAGAGCCCCCGGGTGCGGGGACTTGCAAGTCCGCCGCCGCTGAACGGGAGGCCCGGAGGCCCCGACCGGCCACATCCCAAGGGCCTGTCAGGAGCCTCACCGAACAGCTGGGCACAGAGAGAACCCGTCCCCGCAGCAGCTCGGGGCTGGACACCACGGGAACCTCACCCTGGGCTGTTCTGCCTGGGGTCCCGGGCCACGGACCCAGGCTGCTGGAATGGCAGCTCCCACCTCCCCTGCAGCCCTCGGCCGCCCAGCTGGTGAACTGGGGCGGGCCGCTGCCATGGCAACGGCAGAGCTGCTGTGCTGTGACATCAGAGCAGGGGTGAAGTCAGGGACAGGGAGGGAGCCAGCCAGAGGGCCAGCCCCCTCAGGACACCTGTTGCGGGTCCACCAGTCCTAAGGATTTGGCTCAAACAGCTGAGCAGCGGGACGGCCAGCGCCGGGCCACCGTGGAGGTCACGGTAGGGCTCCTGGTGTGTGCGGAGGGCCTGGCAGCCAGACAGCCCGCCCGCCCCGAGCCGGGCAGCAGGGGACGGCGCTCTCTGAGCTGTCGCATTTCAAGGTCACAGCTTGCCACTCCTTTTCCCGCAGGGGGAGCATCTGTTCCCACTCGGGTCGGGGACAGGTGAGCCAGCAGGAGGCAGAGGACAGGGGAACCTGGCCCAGGCCCCCGTGTTGCGCCCCCCCGCCACACACACACACACAAGAAGGACCACACCTGACCTTGTGTCTCGGGCGAGGGGCACCCTCCATCAAGCTGACCATTCAGGAGGAATGGCGATGGGGAGCAGCCTGTGGCCCCCAAGAAGGCAGAGCAAACCCATCTCAAGGCCTGCTTCCTGGGGAGTCCACGCAGGAACTGGGCCGCAGTGTGGGCATGGGGGGGCGTGGCGTCTCCGGGGAGCTGACCCTGGGACAGAGCCTTCGTCTGGGGCCGGAAGGGGCCGTGGCCAGGTCACGTGGCCCCTGACCCCTCATAGAGCAGAAGGCATCCCCCTCAACCTGTCCACCCCCCACCAGTGTCTGGGTCCCTCTTCTTGGCCTGAGACACCGAGTCTGTGCCTGCTTCTTGCCCGGAGAACGCCCGGCCCCTCTGCTCCCAGCACGGTCTGGTGTGGCCACCCTCCAGCAAGGGTCACGTGCTGGGGAAGGACACTGTGGCAGTCACAACCTAGAGCCCCCTGGGGCCCCGACGGCCTCTGGGCCCTCCCTCCTCTCCAGGTGGCTCCTGGTGGATGGCAGTGTCCAGCCACTTCCGCCTTCTGCCCTCAGTTAATTCTCAGCTGAAAGAGGGCTTTCTCCCAGGGCCTCCGACAGGCTCAGCCGAGTCTGGGAAGGTGGCCGGGCCTGGCGGGGCTGCCAGGAGAGCTCTCAGCCATGGTGCCCTCAGGCTCTGGAGCCCAGAAAATGTGGGCAGAGTCGCTGCACCTTTGGGGTTCCTGCGGAGAAGGGATCATTTCCCCCCAGGCCCCCCCTGCTCTGGAAAGCGGGGAGCGGGTAAGCAGGGCGAGGCGAGCTGCCCAGGAAGCTGATGCTTGGGGGGGTCGTCCTTGGGACTCAGCCCAGGGCAAGTTTTCCTAAAGGACCAGAGAGCAATGATTCGTCTCGGGGGGCCCTGGGGGTCCGTGCTGTGTCTGAACTCTGCGGCGGGAGCTGAGCGGCAGCTGTGACTGCGCCCGAGTGAGCTCGCCTCCCAGCAGGACCTTGTTTACAACTGGCGGCGAGGCGGGCGGTCCGCCAAGCCCTGAGGGCCGGCCAAGGTCAGGAGGCCGAGGGCCATCACGTGCCTGTGCTGGTGAGGAACTGGGAAGGACACGCGGGCCGCCGAGGCCCAGGCAGAAACCCACCTCCTGAGCCTCATCTCAGACATGACCGAGGCCCGTCCTCTGCGTGTTGCAATATCAGCAGCGGTGCCGGCTGCGCCGAAGTGACCGCACCCAGAACCACGGAACTGGACACGGAAACGGGGGCCCGCATGGCGGGTGCGATACCCCCAACGGAGCTGGTTAAAGCCTGGCGGGTCTCTCATCCCGAACAAAGCCCCCACCGCTCTCCTTCCCACCCGAGGCCTTAACTCACTCACCGCTCACGGCATCACAGAGGGTTCGGCAAGAGCAGAGCAGCAGCAGGAAACCACCCCCGGTCCTCCCCACCGCCTGGACCGTCGAGGGACACGCTCCCCGCCTCCCTCTGTCCACACTGAAATGCACGCACAAAGCAGCCCAGGGAATCGTCGCCGACAAACCAGGAAAAGGGTCATCTCTAAGGGGGTGGGGGAGGGCTGCTGGGACCAGGAGAGACAGGTCCGGGGAGTGGGCGGTGAGCTGTTTCCCGGCCTGGCTGCGCGCTGCCGACTTCCGCCTGACAGCGTGCACTCACGGTGGTGCCCGTGACTCAGTCCGGGGGCGGGGGGGGGAGAGATGACGCCGAACGCATGAAACCCTCAGCCTGAGCCGATACCTCGACATGCTCCTGGGTCACAAGCACAGGCCGACCACGCTGTGCGAGACGACGGCTCGTGTTCTGCTGTCAGGATAGAGCTCCGCTTACTTAGCTCATCGCCAAGGGACGGACACCTCACACACCAGGCCAGCCCGCAGGAACTTCCCTGCCTCGGACTCTGCACCCTTCACCCACCCGCTCCCCAGCCCCCCCCCCCACCCCCCGCCCACCCCCCAGCCACAACGTGGGCCAGGCTCCTCTGTTAACCCCCTCGCGCTTTAAAACAGTCCTCTTACTCTATCTGCTCACAGTGTGACCCCGAGCAAGTTACTCACTACCTGGGCCTCAGTCTGATCGTCTGTAAAATGGGGGTAAGAACGGAGAATTAACCGAGTTAACACCAGGAATGTGCGGGATGCGGTTCCAAGCACTTGGCACTGAACCATGACAGCTGTGGTCACTGTCCTTATTGCCACTGTCATTTTCCCTTCACAGAACATCACAACATCTCTCCTCCCCTCCCCTCCCCACCCCCCCCTCACCCCGGCTGCTTCTCGGCCTCTCTCTTGGAGGCACCAGGACTCGGTTTGTGGCTCCCCCAGCTCCCCTACTGTGTGCTAACCATGCCGGCCCCCGGGCCTGGGTGATGAGCACACGCCCACCCACCCCCTCGGTACAGATCAGTGGGTCTGCCTCAGGACTGGGGTGGCTGTGGGCCCCTCCCCCGTAAGCCTGGGCGTCGCCGACACCCCTGTTCTCCATGTGCTCAAACCTCACCCAAAATCCACACCAGTGTTATCTGCCTGACAAAGCCCGCCGGACGGTGGAGCGGAGACAGGTGACCGAGCCCTCCTACAGCTCACGGATCCCTGGCCAGGACTGGACGCCAACTCCAGGGGGCAGAGCGGGTCCCAGGCAGGGCTCCGTGTCCTCAGATCACAGATAGGAGGGAGCTGTGGCGCTCCCCCCCCCCCGCCCCGCCCCCCCCCCCCCCCCCCCCCGCAGCTCTTCCCTCTCCTGGTCTCCCAGTAGCTCACTCCCTGTCCCTCCCCAGAGAACACAGCATCACAGGCACACAGGCACGCTGTCCAAAACCAGCCTAGGGCTCCTGTCCCCCTGCCCGGCCCCTCCCACCCTCTCCGCACCTCCCAGCCAAACCCTGTGCCTGCAGATCCCGGGAACGCGTGTCACCGTGGCTCACAGTGACTCTGCTCAGTATTTCCGAAGCACACGGAATCTGACGCACTTTGTACCGGGCCCTGGCCGGGGGGGGGGCCCTGCGGGGCTCCTGCCCACCCTGACGCACACGGTTTTAAACCCACGTCCTCACTGGCATGGGTGTCCGGCGCTCCCCTCCTGAGGGCGGGGACAGTGCCTGCTGCTTCCGCACATCCCCCGCCCGAGATCAAACCCAGGATGCACAAAACCCAGATCGATTCTGCACTTTGCAGGAGTCGCCACCTCACGTGGCCCCGTGCCCTCAAGGCCTGACTCAACTCAAAGGAATCCCATCTGCCTCTGCCTCGCTCTTCCCGGCCGTGTGTCGTGTAGGGGGAACCACAGAGCCACTTGTGAGTGGTGTGTGGGGTGGCCACTGGCCCCATCCGTGCATGCGTGAGGCTGGCTGGCTCGGGCAGCCAGCGTGTGGCCTTGGGCATCGCTACTCAGGCCGAGGGGAGACTTTATTCTCTGGATCCAGAGACTGGCCCGGGCACCAGGGCGCCCTTGGAGGGCGGAGTCACTGCGGGCCGCCTGCACTGCGGTCCTCCGGGTCCCGGGGTTTGCCGTGGAGGGTGAGGGACTCCATTAGAGGGAGGGAAGCGGGCCAGCCACACAGCCACGCAGGGAGCAGGGGCTCCTGGGAGCCCCGAGCGCCTCTCACCACCTCCTTCACCCTGCATCTCACGACCTCATAATGAGCTCTTTGCAGATCAGAGTACCCAGCCTGCCAGCGGCCCCTTCCGGAGCGCCTCCGGCTGACAAGCCTGTGACTTACGCCATGGCCTCTTCGGACACCAAGCCATGCAACAAAGCTGCGTCCGCCCTACGATGGGGCCAGCACCTGCACTCGGGTCTGCCTTCAGCACCCCAGGTGCACAGGCCGCAGCTCTGGTGGCACAGTATCTCCTGTGCCGCCTTTAAAACTACAAAAGCTGAGGTCTGGGGACCCAGGCCTGAGTGACCTTTATTTATTTTTAATGTTTTATTGACTTCAGAGAGGAAGAGAGAGAGGAACATCCATCATGAGAGAGAATCATGGATCGGCTGCCTCCTGCACGCCCCCCACTGGGGATCAAGCCCACAACCCGGACCGAGAATCGAACCGTGACCTCCTGGTTCATAGGTCGAGCGAGAGTGACCCCAGGCAGTTCTGCTCCCAACCAGAGTGGGGGATCGGAGGACGTGAAGAACCTGTGCCCCTCCAAGGAGAAGTGACATGGAAAGGCCACTGGCTGCCTTCCCTGGGAGGTTACCCCGGGCCGCCCAGGACCCACGTGGGGGTGCCCCGGCTCTGTACCCCGAGTTGCCCGAGCACAGAAGGGCCGAGTGTGGAACACGCCGGGCAGCCAGGCTCAGATTGCACCCTGCACAGCTCATGTGCGACCAGACCTGGGACGGAGGCCTTATTTGGAAACAGGGTCTTTGCAGATGTGATCTAGTTAAGATGAGGTCATGCTGGATGTGGGTGGGCCCTCGTGCAGTGACTGGTGCCCTTAAAGGAAGGGGGAAACGTGGACACACACGCGCACACACACACACACGCACGCACACGCGGGGAGGCCCGTGGAGACGAAGCAGGGAGGGCAGTAATGCACCTACAGGCCCAGGATCGCCAGGAGGCGGCGCCCCCGGGAGCGGAGAAGGCCTGTAACCAGTCCTCCCCCAGAGCCTCTGAGGAACCAGCCCTGCCCATCCTTATTTCAGACCTAAACTTCGAGAATCCGTTCCTGCTGGTTTCAGCGTGTCGTCCCCCACCCCCTCCCGCCACAGGAACCTAACGCACGGGGCTCGGCCGTTCAGCTCCGGCATCTGCAGGCCCCAGGCCTGGGCGCTGGGATGGGTTAAGAGTTTTAGTTGCAGGAGGATTTTGATGCGATGATTTGGACACTAACCCCAGGAGGTCCGCCGAAGGAGAGTCATACACAAAGCGAGGAGGAGGGCCCGCACACCCTGCAGCTCCCAGGCCCGGCCCCTGGTTGCCCTTGGTCCACACCCCAAGCAGAAACAGCCCCAGCCCCACTGGGCAAGCACCAAGGCTGGTCACCCTGAGTGGTCCCACTCCGCTGCCACGAGCTGAGCCCAGGAGCCATGATGCCTCCTGGCCTCAGCCTGACTCTGCCCCACAACCCTCAGCTCAGAAACGTGGCTTCTCTCCTAGCCAAGGGGCCTAGGGGACACCCTTGGGAAGGCTGATCCTGGCTCCCCCTCGAATCATGCTGAGCTCCAAACAGACCTACTTCTCCCAAATCGGACTTTTTGAGCAAACGACTCCTCAAACACACACCCCACGCCCAGGTGGCCTGAGCCACGGGAGGCCCACAGGTGGGAGCGCCTGAAGAACTCCCGGGCTAGGCAGCAGAGGCAGCTTAAAGAGCCAACTGGGGAGCTGCAGGGAGCCATGGCGGTGCGGGGAGTCCAGGGGGGCCCGGCTAACAACAGAAGAAACCCAGAAAAGCCAGCATGGGGTCTGAGCAGCTGAGGGCAGCCCAGCGCCGCCACCTCTGGCCTGGAACAGGGTGCTGGGCGGCCGAGAGGAGGAGCGGGACCTACACCTGTTGAGAAGTCGGAGGGAGCCGCAGGGCCACCTGTGGTGCAGGGTCCTCCTGACCGTGCCCCAGGACAGCCTGGCTGACCTCCACCTGGGCTGTGAGGCCTGCAGACCCGGATGGAAGCCTCAGGGTCCCTCGGGGTCCCCGCTGGCTCCCCGAAATGCCGCTGCCCCTCTCTGGCCAGAACAAATGACTGGGCTCCTCCTCCCTTGCTAGCGCCCACCTCTGAAGGGCAAGGAGTCCTGAGGGTATAACCCCTCCCCCCAGCTGCCCTGCCTCCCAAGCTACCAAGTCTGTAGCTTTTGTGGATGTCAGATAAAGTGGTCCCCAGGATAAAGTGGTCCCCAGCGGCCAGCCACTTAAGGACCCTCCTTCCTGTCCAGCCCTGGGTGCAACACCGCCTGGCAGGGCCGTCCTGAGCAGCCCCCCTGAGCCCCGGAGCCTGCCCAGGGAAGGGACGCATCCATCTGCCCCCGCCTCCCTCCACATAATCCAGGGACCCCCAAATGGGGCTGGTGGAAGAGGCCTAGACAGAAAGCCATTCCCCACCCGGCCCCAAGCCCAGAGGAGCCCAACTGCCATCTCAGATGTGCAAGTTTCTTCCTGGATCCCCAGCCCTCCAGCCACCGAGGCCAGGGCTCCCCTCCACTCGCACACGCTGTGTCTCGCACACGCTGTGTCCCCCACTCTCCCCGCCCCCGCGCTGGCATCCCGGGCCGCTCCGCCTGCCAAAACCCAACCCGGGCCCTGGCTCCCCGTTCCGGGGCTGGAGCTGCAGCGGAATTTCGGTGGAATTTTGAGGTTGGGAAGCATTAGGCGGAGGGAGAGGGAGGGCGTGGAGGCAGGGGAAGAAAGTGCGATTCTGGCGTCAACTTGCAGGATTGGAGCCGGCGCTCAGGGCCGGGAGGCGGGCGGCGGGCAGGCGGGGTGCCCGCGAGCCCACGGGGGGTCCCGCGCGCCCCGCGGGGGGCCCACGGGGCCGGGGCGGTCGCCGTCCTTACCGACATCTGCATTGCAAAACGCCTGTTGCGGGTGCACCGGGGAGCAGCTGCAGGCGTCGGCCCGGCGGAGCAGCGTCCCCACCAGCAGGAGGCCGAGCGCGAGCGGCAGGCTGCGGGCCGCGGCGCCCATGGCGGGCGGGGGCGCGGGCCGGGGGCTCGGGCGAGAGGCTCGGCCGCCGCCGCCGGGGTTCGGGGCGCTCCCTCCTGGGCGGTCTGGGGCGCGCGGTCTCGCTGCGCTCCTGGGCGCGCCGTGCACACCCGGCCCGCGCTCGCCCGCACAAACTTTCTCGGGTCTGTGTCACGGGGGAGGCGCGGGGACGGCGGGGGCGCGGCTGGCGAGCGGAGAAGAAAGGATGGGGGGCGGCGAGGCGAGCGGCGCACCCGAATTCCGGCTCCTCGTCTGCCTCCGGGGCCGTGTGCGCTGCGGGCTCGGCCGGGCCGGCTTTATAGCGCTCCGCGCGCGCCGCCGCCCAATGGGGTTCGAGGAACCCCGAGGCCCCGCCCCCGCCTCCGCGCCTCGCCGCCCTCCCCCAGCCCCGCTTTTGTTGTGCCCAGCGCGGGGGGCTCGCCGCTGCGCACCTGGCTCCCCCCCACCCCGCCCCGCCCCGGGCCGCGCCCCGCAGCCTCCCCATCGCCAGAGGTTGGGGCGGGGGGTGATGGGTGCGAACAGCGCCCAGTGGGCCCTGACTCAGCACATGGGGCCGGCAGCCCACTCCGCAGGGCATCAGGGGGCCCCCCACCCCTTCCCCTTCCACTCCAGCTCGGTACGGAGGTGCATGCACCCTGCCACCCCGGGGCCCTCAGGTTCTAGCCAGGGATTGAGCAGAAAGGGTGTGTGCGTAGGGCAGAGGTCATTTCCTGCGGCCCCGCCCCATGCGGGGGGGGGGGTCCTGAAACTTATTGGGGACTCTTTCTCAAATGGAGGCCTTGGAATTGTGAGCGCGCTGGGCCAGTGGAGTTGGAAAGGCTGGGGGAGTGGTTACTACGAACAAAACAGGATTTTATATAAACTGGCCATATTTTTGACCAGCCAACAAGAGCCAGGGGGTGGGCCCCGGCGCGCAGGAGGCAGTGGGATTGGACAGGGCATTGCTGGGCTGCGCTCACCCTTCCCTCCCTGATCCCACAAATGTGGGAGCTGGAGCACTTTTCCCAAAACAGTTCAGGGTTCCAGAAAGGGCGGGGATCCTGGGGTGTGGACGGCATGTGAAGGATGAAGTGTGACCCCGCGACCCTGTCTGCCTGTCCCTGAGCCCCTGGGCGGGCGGGGCAGCTGCACCGGGACCTCCCGCTTGCTGGGGGTGGGGGGTGGGGTGGGGGTGGGGGTGGACAGGGCGAGGGGGTGTGTGTGAGGAAAAGGCGCAGCTAGAGGAGCCGGCCGCTGACTGAGCGGTGCAGGCTGGAGGGAGAAACTGGGCAGCACTGGGTGGAAGGCCCTTCCTTCGTTTCTGGTCGCAGCAACTGGGAGGAGGGAGAGCTGGGCAGAGCAACAGTGTTAGCGGCCTGACGGGCCCAGGGTCACTTTTCCGGCTTTTGTTCATATAAAATAGTGTCACCTGCTCGCTGCTCGGGCGCCAAGAGGGCGCAACACGGCAGGAGGAATCCAGGGAAGGGCTGCAGCTCTGACCTGGGCCCCGCGGAGGGAGGCCCCGCGGAGGGAGGACGTGGTCAGGCCGCCTCCCATCCGGGCAAGAGAGGGAAGGAGGCCGGGGACGGGAGCTGGGAGCAGGGAGCTGGGAGCTGGGAGCTGGGAGCTGGTCGTCACCGTGTCTCCTAACCGGCCTCCTCTGCCTTAATATTGCCGTGCCAGCAGGAGAGCCGTGCCAGACCCACCCGCGCATCCTGACCACGGCCCCTGGACCTGTGGCTCCCCGCGGGTTAGAAAGGAGGGGGCAGTGCCTGTCAGGCCTGCTGGGGGGAGGTGGGGGAGCTTCTAGGACCCTCAGACCACACTCCCGGGGTCACCACTTCCTACCAGGAGCACCCACCTTGCCCCGGCCCCCCCAAGAGACTTTCCCAGCAGAGGCCAGCAGGCCGCCGCCGTCCCACCCTGTCTACCATCCTGGGCTGGGCTTGGCAGAGCCAACACTGCCCAGGGCCAGGAGGAAGCGGCACGCCCTCCTGCCCTCCTCAGGTAAACAGAGTCAGGATGGCTCTGGGCCTGTGCAGGAAGCCCTGCCGGCCAGGCTGTGCCAGGAGCTGGGGAAGGGGGGGCCCTGGGAGCGCCTCTTCCCGGGGATTCACTCTCCCCGTGTCTGGAAGCTGCTGAGCCTGGAGTGTCCTCTCCCTAGAGACAGAGGGGCGCCAAGGCCCCCCCCCCACTCCTTCGGGCAGGTTCCCGAGAACCCGGTGCTCTATGGTGCATGGGCATGAAAACTGGCCCCATGGCCCAGCTGGTGTGGCTCAGTGGTTGAGCCTCATGGACCTATGAACCAGGAGGTCACAGTTTGATTCCTGGTCAAGGCACATGCCCTGGTTGCGGGCTGGATCCCCAGTGTGGGGAGTGCAGGAGGCAGCCGATCCATGATTCTCTCTCCATCTCTCTCTCTCTCTCCCTCTCCCTTCCTCTCTGAAATCAATACAAATATATATTTTTTAAAACTGGCCCCATGTACCCAGGAAGCTGGACCCGAGAGAGCGGGAACGTGTTGGAAGGTGTGAGTGTGGCCGTGAGAGGGTGGCCGGGGGCAGCGGTGTCCCGGTGCCTGGCTGACCCCAGGTGTCTGTGGTTTGTGACACGTGGTCCTCAGAGAGGAACTGGCGGCGGCTTCGGGCGGACATGGGCTCCCGCAACGCTGGGCCTCAGCCTCTCGGCCACGCAGGCAGGCGGTGCCACCCAGCAGACACCTGTCCCAGCGCCCCCAGCAGGGCTGCTTCCACAGGACACCCTGAAGGCGGCAGGAGGAAGTCAGGAGTGCCCGAGCCACCTGGAGCACGAAGGCAGGCCACGCCCCTGCACGGCCCACCGAGCGGCTTCGTGCCCGGCGGTGACACTGTGAAGCGCATTTCGATTTTCGTCTCATTTCATTAATTTTGTGATGAATCCTCTCCAGCCAGGCCTGGCTTCTCAGCCCCGGCCGGCACTGCTAACCGCCCCCCCCCCCCCAGCTCGTTCTCTGGTGGGGGACATCCTGGGCTCGGCAGGGTGTTGAGCAACATCCTGGGCCTCCCCCCTCCAGATGCCGATAGCACCCCGCCCCGGCATCTGTCCAGATGTTGCTCAATGTCTCTGGGGAGGGGGGAGGGGGAGGGGGAGGCAAAGTCATTCTCGTTGACAAGCCCCGAGCGATAAAGATCTTGGGTGGTGAGAAAAGCAAAATGCAGGGACATAAACAAGGCTCGCAGCAGACCAGTGTGTGTCCCGCCACACCCGGGCACACTCCTCCGTCCCGTCCCCCCCGCACCCCCCGGCTCTGGGGGACGGAAGGCAGGCAAGGAATGCTAAAAAGATTGTTTTCATTTAAAGTGTCCCTGAGTAAACAGCATGCATCTGATTCCATTTATGGGGAAATTAAACGTATGCATGGGTCATACGTGTGGCTCAGTGGATAGAGCGGCAGCCTGCGGACTGAAGGGGCCCAGGTTTGATTCCGGTCAAGGGCACATGCCCGGGGTTGCAGGCTCAGTCCCCAGTAGGGGGCGTTCAGGAGGCAGCCGATTGAGGATTCTCTCTCATCATTGATGTTTCTCTCTCTCTCAGGCCTTCTCCATCCCCGAGCAGCCCGAGCTGGCGTTCTGCGGACCAGGGCTGGTTGGGGCAGAGGGGGCACCTGGGGAGCCGCTGCCCAGCTCACAGGGTGATTAAGCTGAGTGTCTGTGGTTTTTAATTTTTTTACATTTTAAAAAATATATTTTTATTGATTTCAGAGAGGAAGGGAGAGGAAGAGAGAGACAGAAACATCAGTGATGAGAGGGAATCAATGATCGGCTGCCTCCTGCACGCCCCACACTGGGGATCAAGCCTGCAACCCCCCATGTGCCCTTGGCTGGAATCGAACCTGGGACCCTTCAGTCCTCAGGCTGAGGCTCTATCCACTGAGCCAAACCAGGTAGGGCAAAAAAACATATTTAAAATAAAAAAATAAGAGCTCTCTAAAAGGCATTCACCAAAGAGTCAGAGGAGTGGCTCCAGGTGGTGGGAAGGGAGGTGACAGGACAGAGGTCAGAGGTCGCATCCTGCTCCTTAGACAGGAGTAAAACGGACAGCACTTCCGGCCAGCACTGCCCACGCCGGCCTGGGCACTGGCCTTCCAAGGAGCCCCACCTGCGTGCTCTCCGGGGCTGTGTTTCAGGCTGTCTCCAGGGCATTGCTCAGGAGGTGGGGCTTGGCCTGTCTCCCTCCTCGGCCTGAGCACCTGTCACCTCCCTGCCCCTCCTGCCAGGCAGGCTCTCCCTGGGCAAAGGTGGCCTTGAGCCAGGGCCCCCACCTGCAAGCCTGTCTGGAGAGTCACCCCTCTCCCCGAGCTGCGGAGCAGGTCCCGGCACCACCCCAACACCACCGTGCTGTCCTGACCCAGACTAGAGCGAATCTGCGAGAAGGGGGGACACGGGCCGTCCTGGGGGTCAACAGGGAGCCCGGGAAGTCCTTGGCCTGAAGAGATGGCCACACCTGAGTCAACAGCCTGGCTGAGAGCAGCGAACACCTCCTCCAGGCAGGCGGCTGTGAGCGGGGAAGCCTGCGCTCCCCTCCCCGTGACACGGAGGGTCCATCCTGCACGCCGGCCACCTGCCTTCCGTGAGTGCGGGAGGGCCCAGGGGGCACACACCTGAGCTCTGCCCTCCTCTCCCCCTCCCTCGCCCACCTGTCTGTCCCGACATCCCACGCTCTCCCTGGATCCTCCCTGAAACTCGTTCCTGTGAAAACAAAGGACTCGCAGAGGCAGGGCTCCGAGGCAGCTGTGCGTGCTTTCGTGCCCAGCTATTTCCTCTTGGCGCCGGGCACATGGTCATGTGCTTCCTCCCAGGCGGGTCAGGGAGCGGGCCCGGGGAGCGAGCTGGGAACCCAGGCCTCCTCCATCCCAGCGGCCTGAGCTGGCGTTCTGGGGACCAGGGACCAGGGCTGGCTGGGGCAGGGGGGGCACCTGGGGAGCCGCTGCCCAGCTCACAGGGTGATTGAGCTGTGTCTGTGGTTTCGGTTTCCTGTCCCTGGGAGCCAGAGGCAGGAGGCCCGGTCCCGCCTGCCTGCCCGCCACCCTCCTCTTCCTTTGGTGCCGTGAGTGACAGGCCCATGGCCATGATGTCATTGCCTAATCCAAACAGAAGGGGCTGGTGTGGCGGGTCCCATGCTGAGCGCAGCAGTAAACTTCACTGCAAGGCTGTGATTAGGGCTGTGCCGAGAACTGCCTCTCTCCTACCCTCTCCCCAGTCCTCGTTTTCTTGCTCTGTTTCGACCTGGTCTCCTTGCCCCCCACCCCTGGTTCCCTCTCCCCTGGGTGCTCGGTGAGGTCCGCCCTCGGTCAGCAGCCCCAGTCCCGGTTCCTGCCCGCTCAGATGCCAACCCGCCTCGCCCCCAGCCCAGCGCTGTGGCCAGCGTGGGAGCATAGGGCACAGGTCCCAGTCCCTCCACGGCCCCGTGCAGTGGGGGGAGCGGGCCCGGGGACAGGAGCCTAAAGGCCCGCGTTCCTCCTTGAGCGGAGATGCCAGGCGACAGAAAGAGCAAGTCTGGGGGGGGCTCTGGTCCCAACAAAGAGACCAGCAGGCAGGCGAGCCGTGAGAAAGGCAAGGACGGGCCGGCTGCTGGGAAAGTGAGTCATCGGGCCCTGACCGCCGTTTCCAGCTGGTTCTGGAGTTTGGGGTCTGGCTCATGGACTCTCTGGCACTCCAGCCTCCCCTCCGAGGATACAGCCGCCCAGCCCTCAGGCAAGAGGGGCGACTGCAGTGCCAGGGCCGGCTCTCTGGCCCCCGCGATTCACAGGCCCGCCCAGCCCCTGGGCGGAGAGGGGTGCTGTGAGCAGTCAGTCCTGCCCCATTTTGCTGCCTGTCTCCTCTCCCTTGGGGTCCCTGGTCCCACCCTGACGCTCCTCGGCCCCGGGAGCAAGGCTGGCCGGCCGCTGTCTCCGCTTTCCCCTGCCCGGCTTCCCCTCACAGGTGTCCCCCAGATGCCTGCAGGGAGGGCACGGGTCTGGGCGGCCCGGTCTCCAGCTGCGAGCCACGCTGGGCTTCCTACAGTCATTCAGGGGCTGTGGGCCCCCCAGGGCTCCCCGTGGGGTCCGACTGGGGGAAGCTAGGGGGTTCCCCATGAGTCCTCAAGTATGACAGGCATTCCCTGCCCCCCAGGCCCGGCAGCACACAGATCTCTCCAGCCCTTCTCCCCCACGGAGCCTGGCTGTGGCTGAAATCCCTCCTCACTGGCCCAGGCCTCCAGCCAAGGTGGGTCATGGCGGCTTCCGTCCCAGGAGGTGCCCCGCTGGGCTGTGTGGAGAGCAGGTCACCAGAGGAGGGGAGAGATGGGAACCCCCTCAGTAGCCCCCGCCTGGACTTCCTCTCTCAGGGGTTACTATTTTCCTGCCTGTCTTCCCCATGGCTCTCTGCTTCCTAAGGTTACAGCTCATTCACTCACTCATTCATTCATCCATTCATTCATTCAACAGGTAGGTATTGGGCAGGTGCCTGGGGGTGCGAGTGCTGGGGAAGTGGACCGCCCTTCCTCCCACGGCACCGGCCCCTTTAGTGGAAACCAGAGTCCATTGCAATGCGGTTCCGGGGGGGCCTGTGCGGGGCGCCTGGGGGGCGGCCTGGGGTACAGGAGGCCTGGAGGCAAGAATACCCGGCAACAGGGGCCGCTGTTCTGGACACGGCCCCGCTGCGTGAGGCGGGAGGCCTGGCGCTGGCAGGGGCAGCCACTCAGAGAGGGTCGGAGGCAGCGGGGGCTGAGCGCAGCCTTTGTGGGGGGGGGGGGGCGGTCTGAAGGTGAGTGTCGGGGACGGAGACAGGCGGCAGCTGCTGGTGGTGACTCAGCGCCGGGCAGAGTGATTGGAAACACGTGTCCCCGAGAGGCGCACTGTTACGCGGAGCCGAGGGTTCTCGGGCCTCCTGGGAGTCACGGGGAGGGGGCTCGGTCAGAGGCCAGCGGCCAGCGGCCAGCGGCGGGCCCACAGGGACCCCGTCGCTCACTGTCTGCACCTTGATGTGCTGCCGATTGCCTCTCGACTCTGGTCGTGTTCCCACTTGGGACATTAAAAGCAACTTAAAAAAAGTTTGTTTTTAAAGTGATTTCAGAGGAAGGGAGAGGGAGAGGGAGAGGGAGAAGGAGAGGGAGAGGGAGAGAGAAACATCAATGATGAGAGAGAATCAGGGACCGGCTGCCTCCTGCAGGCCTCACACTGGGAACTGAGCCGGAAACCCGGGCCTGTGCCCTGACAGGGAATCGAGCTGTGACCTCCTAGTTCATAGGTGGATGCTCACCCCCTGAGCCACGCCGACAGCCGGGTAAAAAGCAACTTTTTATTATGAAAATGCCAAACAGTCACAGGGGAGAAGGGGGTGGGCGGGCGGGCCCTGCGTCCCCACAGCCTCGGGAATGAGAGACGCCCGGCTCTGTCTCAGCAGCACCCGCCCCTCGAGGGTTACGGGAAGCGGATAGGGCTCCTAAGTAAAGTGGAAATATCATCTCGGAAGGTTGACCTTCTCGTCTTCCGGCGCATTTGGTTTGACGGGGTTGAATGAGCCTCAGACTTGTTTCTTCTCTTCAGGCGCAACCGGCTGAGTGAGGCCTTCCCTCCCACCGCCCGCAGCGCAGGGGCGTGATTGCCGCGCCGCGCCCGCCTCTGTGTCCCGTCTGGAAAACGGGTCCCTCTCGTAGCGCTGTCCAGAGGACCCGGTGGGAGGGCGCGTCACACACGCAGGCCCGGGGTGCAATTGGCTCCCGAGCCAGGATTCAAACCCGAATCTGCCAGCTCCCCACCTCTACCTTTCCCACCAGCACACGCCACGCCGCACGTCCCGGTGCCGGAGCCACGGCTGCCCGGAGCCACGGCCACCTGGAGCCACGGCCGCCCGGAGCCACGGCCACCCGGAGCCACGGCCGCCAGGGACCTTTGCTTGGGATCTCCAAGGCCCCTCTGCCCTGACCACAGCCGTGGACACCAGGGCTGGGGAGATGGCCCGTCCAGGGAAGCACTTTCTTCGTAAGTCAAGGCCCCTGAGAAGGAGCAGCAAAGGGGGCCTCCCAGCCAGCGGGAAGTGGGAAGGGGGTGAGCAGAGGCAGGTGAAGGCGGACCTTGCGCCTGGGAACAGGTCGGTGCCCTTGGTGACCCCCGTCTTGGTCGTGGGGTTGGGGAATGGACGTCCAGATGAGTTGTTATTCAAAGGATTCAGGGAATGTGGGTCACTTACGCACAAAAGGTCCCGCTGGACACCAGGAATGTGGGAGGCCCTCGACCATTCCTCCTGCTCCTCTCCCTCCCCGCGTCCCAGCTCAGCACCTCCTCTCCCTTTCCGACTCCCTCGCCCGGCTTTCTCTGCATTCCCGGGCGCAGCCCTGCTCCACCCTGCCCGCCCTTCAGCTCCAGCCCTCACCCAGGTCCTCCTTCTCAGGGTCACGGCCTGTGGGTGCAGGGATCAGGTGACCACCCTCACTCGGCTCGAAGGCTGTGTGTAGTCAGGGCCTGGGGTTGGGGGGCAGGCCTGCTCAGAGGGCCTGGGCATGGACACCCCTCTGGAGGGAGTGTCCCCCACCAGGCGGCATGTGGAGTGGGGGTGCGGTAGGCCCTCTACTGCCAGCTTGCTAGACCCTTCAGCCATGGGAGGAGGGAGCCGGGTCTGGGCGACTGGAGGGCCTGTCACGCCCCCTGGCACGGTGGCCACATGCCAGGGGCTTCCGAGAGGTTTGGTCCGCCAGGAGGGTCCCCCATGGGACCCCACGCCCCAGGCCTGTGATCTCTCCAACCCCAAAGGGAGAAAGAACCCTATTCAAGACGATGTGGTCCGAACCCTCGCCTTGTCCACGACCGCGTCTCCTGGCAGCGGCGGCCGGCGGTGGCCACTGCAGGCTCGGACGTCGCCTGGAAGGCATGTCTGGGGCTGCGAGTCTCTCATCGGCTGCCAGAGAAAATATTTTTTGCAGGTTTCTTGTGAGCTGAGCAGGAAAACACGAGGCCGAGCAGGATGCGTGGGGGAGGGAGGCCCGGCCTTCTCCCGGCGTCTGGAAGGCAGTCGGGATGACATCACCAGGCTCATGGGGACTGCAGGTCCCGGCGGCCGAGCGGGGACCCAGTGAGCAGGGCAGTCAAGGCTGGACTGGCCTGAGACTGGGGCAGGTCATGGGGTCGTTGGAAAAGCCATGCCCTGGAAAGGCAAACGAGAGGCCCCGGGCGCGAAGGCTACTCCCCGGGAGGAATGTGCTGGAAATGACTTCTCCAGGGGCCTGCATGAGCTCAGCTAAAACACACAGACAAGAGAACAGCCAGAACCGGGAAGACGTCTGAAACCCAGGTGGGGTTTTGAAAGTTCAGATAAACAAAAAAGGAGAAAATGTAACCAATACTCATACAGAGAGAACCGTGTTACTATATGGGCACCTGTCATCTGTCATCCATCTCTTCAAACACATAAACACACACACACACACACACACGTACACACACACGCACACACACACGTGCACACACGCACACACGCGCATGCACACATGTACACACATGTACACGCACACACGTGTACACATGCATGCACATGTGCACGTACACATGTACACACATGTGCACGCACACATATACACACGCACACACGTGCACACATGTACACACGCACGCACACATGTACACACAGGCACACACACATGTACACGCGCACACATGCACACACACATGTACACACGTGCACGCACACACACACACACACACACACACAGCAAGAAATACTATGTGCACTGTTGCGTAGCTGGCTTCTGTTTTTTAAGCCAAGAAGGTATCATGAACATCTTTCCGTGTCATTAACTCTCTTCTGCGACGCGGCCTGAGCATCTGCAGGGCATTCTGACGCGGGCTGCCCCCAGGAGGCAGGACCAACTTGCCAATGGCAGCTCCAGGCTTGATGGTCCTTATAGCTCCCAGCCCCACAGAGGAAGCAGGTGTCCTCAGCCGTTACTATGGCAAAACACTCGTGAAAGGCTCTGATTGGCCAGGCTTGGATCCTAAGCCCATCCTTGAGCCAGTCACTGCAGGCAGAAGGATTGAGGGCTTTGATTGGCCAGGCCTGAGCCCCATGCCCATCCTGTAGCCAGGAGGAGGCTGAGGGGAGGGATGCGGCTGGGGTGGGGGGATGAGTGCCTACCTCCACCCGCCCCTTCAAAGGAACACCATGGGCCCGGCCAGTGTGGCTCAGTGGTTGGGCGCTGACCCATGAACCAGGAGGTTGAGGTTAGGTTCCCGGGTTACAGGCTTGATCCCCAGTAGGGGGTGTGCAGGAGGCAGCTGATGGATGATTCTCTCTCATCACTGATGTTTCTATCGCTCCCTCTCCCTTCCTCTCTAAAATCAATAAAATTATCTTCTTTTTCTTAAAAAGGAGCATCATGGGTCCCCTGCTAGGCAGATACTGAAAGACATTTTTTTAAAATTCAAGCACAACATGTACACAGAGGAGGACACAGATCTCAAGGGTCCAGCTTGATACACCCCTGCACAGGGGACACACCCTCCAGACGAGAAATGAACATCACCAGCACCCAGTGTCCTTCCCAGTCCTCCCCCCCACCCTCCCCGGCCACTGGATCCCGTCCTGCACTTCGTCTGGCTTCTACTTTAGATCAGACCAGCCCAAGCACACCCCAGCCTTTACAAAACCTGTCTGGTCACTTTTGCAAAGATAATTATATTTGTACTAGGGACCCGGTGCACGGATTCATGCACATTGAAAGGAAATTCATTAGAAGGTGGCCAGCGGGGCGGGACTGGGTGAGACAGGCCAGACACGCCCTGGAGACAACCTCCCGCGGTCCCTCCCCGGCGTCTGCGGCGTGAGCGGGGTCCCTCCGGCAGGTGGGGTCCCCTGGCCTGGCCTGCGGGATCGGGCAGAAACCGGCTCTCGGACATCCCCCGAGAGGGCACTCTGCAAAGTTGCTATCGTACAGGGTGTGGAACGCAAACACAAGTGTGCAGTAAACCAGATTCGGGGCCGACAGAGCCCCAGCAACAACATAACCCACGGCCGAAGGTGGAATCGAGCGGCCCCCGCGAGGAATCGGGCTCCCTCCTCTCTGGTTTCGGGGTGCGTCACCCGAGAACCGCCGCTGCCAAGTCACTGCAGCTCGGCAGCTCCTGCGTTGAGCGTCTGCCCCCTGGTCACAGCGACTTTCCTCGTCATGGGGACCGGTCGGACGGCGGGAGGGACACTTAGCAGATTAGCCTTTTATACACATAGACGGACATCGCAGTCACTGCTCAGTGGGATGGCGCTGCTAATCTCTTGCCGACAGTTTGTCTGCATTTACCTGCAGTGGGTGACCATCTTGGAGAAAGGTGATGAGGCGGCAGGAGTCTTATCTGTTGAAATCGCTCAACATCTGAGAATTGGGACCAACCATCCCCTTTGCTTCCTGAGCAGGCGACCCAGAGCAGAACCCGGAGCAGAACCTGGAGCAGAACTGAAGGACAGGCAAAATCAAAGGAAGGTTGTACTGCCATTAGGATGGGACACACGTTCCAAACACCGCGCTTGTCAACGTCAGCGCATAGCGAAACCAAAGTCCATGCTGATGCCGCACAAATGCTCTGGGAGCAGTGGTTCTCAACCTTCTGACACAACCATAAAATTATTTCCGTTGCTACTTCATAACTGTAATGCTGCTGTTATTAATTGTAATGTACATATCTGATATGCAGGATGGTCTTAGGCGACCCCTGTGAAAGGGTCGTTCGACCGCCAAAGGTGTCGTGACCCACAGGTTGAGAACCGCTGCTCTGGGGGCTCTGGTCCTGGGGTCCCTGGGTGAGATGTTTAAGCCATTCTTCTTGAGTTGGTGGTTTCTTTTGTTTGTTTGAGTGTTGTTGTTTATTGATTTCAGAGAGGAAGGGAGAGGGAGCAGGAGAGAGAAACATCAATGATGAGAGAGCATCACGGATCGGCTGCCTCCTGCACGCCCCCAACTGAGGATCGAGCCCACAACCCAGGCCTGTGCCCTGATAGGGAATCGGACCATGACCTCCTGGTTCACAGGTGGATGTTCAACCACCGAACCGCCCGGGCCCAGCGGGAGGGGCTGGTGTTTTATTTGTAGTGAAAAGCAAACCCAGCAGAGGCCGAAGCCAGAACACGAGCCCGTTTTCAGGAGAGACGGCGACCTTTTCTTCACGCCCCGTTTCTCAGGAGGGGTGAGGCGTGACCCCCGCCCTGGGCCCGGCCTTGGACAGCACTCCTGCCTCCTGGCACTGAGGGACCGGCCAGGGGCCCACCCTGCGTGAGGGGGGCTCAGGGCGAGAGGCTGGGCACACACTATTTTTCTGAGGCTTCCTTTCCTCGTGCTCAGCAAAGCTGTGAGTGCCAAACCTCAGGGGGGCGGGGGGGGGGGTGTGGACTTTGAGAAGTTGACCTTGAACAAAGGCAGCAGGAGAGGCCGCGAGGCCGGGGAAGCTTTCACGGGAGGGGCCTGGGTTACTGCACGGAACACGCTGGTGGCGTGCAAACACCCAGGCCCCTCCATCAGCGCCCCCCCCCCGCCCAGCTGCCCACGACAGCCCCACGGAGCCCTCCTGCTGGCGTTCCTGCCAAGGGCTCCCCGTGCCCGGGCCTCCGGGAAGAGGGACTTCCTTGCCTCTCTCCCCGTCTTCCTTTCACCAAAGCCACACCTGGGGCAGCGTGTGATGCGGGTTGTGGTTGGGCTTTGAAAACAGGCCCTGGCCGTGGGCTCAGCGTTAGAGCATCGGCCCGCAGACCGAAGGTCCCGAGCCTGCCGCCGAGGCATGCGCCCTTGACCGGAATCGGACCCGGGACCCTTGCGTCCCCACACTGAGCTCTAGCCACTGGGCTCGTCGGGTATGTTATGAGGATGAGTATGCGGCTCCGTGGGCCCGGCCTGGAGAGGGCTGGGAGGCGGACAGGCCCACGGGGGCTGCAGCGGGACTTCCGGGCGGGAGAAGGTGAGGGTCCGGGTGGCGGGTCTGAGGAGGGCCCTCTGGGGACGGTGCCCGGTGCTGTGCTTGGCACGACCCGTGACAGAAAGAGCTGCCGGACTGCAGCCCAGCTGGACGGAGCGGGCGAGCCAGCCGGCTATTGGGAGTGACTTTCGCTCCCTCCCCGCTGCCCCCCAGCCCCCCCCCAGGGGATGGATAGGAGGAACCTCCCCGCCTCGTCCTCACTGTCGGGCTGTGATGGGCTGTGACAGGGGCTGACAGTCCCCGGATTCAGAAAAGGCCCCGGGAAGTGGGGCTTCCCTCCCTCGCGCTGGCTCCGCGGCTGCACGGCGGGCCCACCGCCCTCGAACCCAGGGCTCTCCCTGTTTCTGCCTGCTGTTCCGGGCTGGTCCCCGCCAGGCCCACGCTCCAGCCTCCAGCTCCGTGCCCCCCCCCCCCCCCACGCCCGCCCACAGCTGGTAGCTGTTACGCTGCCCTCAGAGGTTTACAAAGGCTGCTCTGCGTTCTCCCTCCTCTGCCAGCGCCCAGCCTTAAAGGGGCCCAGCCAGCTTCCCCCGCCCGGGCCTCAGGGACCCTCTCCCTCGGGATTCCTCCCGGGATGGGACAGCCAGCGTCTGGACCACCCAGACTGTCGGGAGGGGGGCTGGCCTCCTCGTCCCCCTCAGATGGGGCGTTCACCCCTCCCCGGGCAAGCTCAGGGCAAGACCTACTTCTGGGGGGACACCATGCCAAGGAGTCACTGGCACCCGCTGTGCAGAGGCCACGCTGAGGCTCAGAGAGGTGCAGCCTTCTGCCTGAGGGCACACAGCAGAGACGGTCGAGCCCGGAGACGGCTCCCAGGCCGTCTGTCCCCACCTCTTGCATCGACCCACCTGGAACTTGGAGGTCCCTGGTGTGTCTCAGGCCTGGCGGGGGCCGCTCCAGGCAAGCGGGGAGCAGGGGATAAGGTGGGTGAGAGGGTGGGAGGGCGGGCCACCCAGGGCTTCCGCTGGGAGATGAGGAAGCACCGCCCGGCGGTGCGGCCAAGGCCTGCGGCAGCCCCGGTGGCCACCACCCCTCGCCTTTGCGTTGCCGAGACAGCGCCGCCCGTGCTGCCCGTCCCGCACGGGGTCTGCATGCCTGAAGCGGGGCCTCCTGCACTGGCTTCCCGGGAAGGCGTGAGGCTGCTCTAATGGGCGCAGCGGCTCCCCGCACACACGCGGGATGGTGCGGGGCTGTCCGGCTCAACCCCCCCCTCCCCCGGCCCAGGCTCCCGCCCTCCCCCCGCCCAGGCTCCCTGCCCACAGGCCAGGTTCTGGGCGAGAGGCCGTCCCTCCTCATCTCCACGCCCGGGACAACCTCCCCCACTTGGGGCGCAGTCCTGCCCAGCCCCTCCCTCACCCCGGACGCAGTCGCAGCCGGGAGGCCAGCACAGCGCTGGCCCACCAGGATGAGAGGTGGGGCGGATACCGCCATATACCAGCAATAAGAAATGGCCCGGCCGGCGTGGCTCCGTGGTTGAGCGTCGACCTGTGAACCAGGAGGTCACGGTTCGATTCCTGGTCAGGGCACAGGCCCGGGCTGCGGGCTCATCCCCAGGACCCTCTGGCTGCGCTCTGCCCACAGCTGGAGTTTGCCAGGTTGAGGGTCACTCTACCTTTAACTGCCCCAGAGAGTCCGGGGGCTCCCCTCACTGGTAAAACCGGGGTGTTGTTTTGCTAAACTCCCCGGGGCAGGCTTCCCCACGGAGCCTGGCCCGAGCCCGAGCTGCGACGGTGCCCAGGGGGCCCGTGGACGGTGGTGGCCGGGCGGGCAGTGGTACCTCGAGTTCTGACTGCCGGCCCTGGAGAGGATCAGTCCGTGCTGTGTCCAGCCCCTGTCTGTGGCCATTTGTGACGGCAGCCCCAGGACAGCAGCCCTGGCTGGTGTGGCTCAGTGGTAGAGTGTCACCCCATGCACTGAAGGGTCTCGGGTGCGATTCCCGGTCAAGGGCACATGCCTGGGTTGCAGGTTCGAACCCTGGCCTGGTCAGGCTGGGTGTGGGAGGCAACCAATCGTTGTGCCTCTCTCACATCAATGTTTCTCCCCCCCACACCCCCCCTTTCTCGTTCCCTCGCTAAAAAAATCAATGGAAAAAATATCCTGGGGTGCGGATTAGCAACCACCAAAATATAAGCCAAGGAATGGCCAGCAAGCGGCTAAGGTGCCGGAGCTGGGGGTGGGGGTGGAGTGGGGGGGGGGGGGGTGCGGACCTCGGCTCTGCTGTTTCTGCAGGGCTGTGGGGAAGAGTGCGGACGGGGCGGGGGGGGGCCATGGTTGCCATCCTGGCTGCCAGCGCCTGAACCTCCCTCCCACTGGGCGAGCCTTGAGCCGCCTCCCTTCCCGAGGCCAAAACAGTCCAGATGCTTGTTCTCTGAGGCCCTGGCCTGGCTCGGCCAGCCAGATGCTCCCGCCTGGACCCTGTGCCCGGACTGTATCATGAACGGGGGGATTAGAGCACCTGCCCCTGCTCTCGGACCCAGTGCCGCCATCCTCACTGGACACCCAGGCCTGGCCCTCCTGCCTTTGCCCGGATTCTGGGCCCGGCCGCCCAGTACCTTCTTGCTCCCCCTTCCCCCAGGACTGCCCCCACCGCGGGTCTTTTGTGGCCCAGCCCCCCGTCCACGGGTAGCTGCCTTGTTCCCGAGTTTTCGCTCTTACCAACGATGCTGGTGTGAGTCTGTCCCTCATCCCTGTGCACACGGTTAACGGGGGACAGGTTCCTGGACCTGCTGTCCCTCCCACCAGGGACACGCCCTGCTCCCCGGAACAGTCAGGTGGCCCCCACCAGAGCCCCCAGCGCGGCCCCACGGTGCCCATGACCCCAGTGTTAATACCCAGTCAGTGTGTGTTCACATGCGATCGCCCGTGTCGCCCACTAGCCCGGGGCTTGGGGAGGACAGAGACCGGGTCTGCTTGTGCACTGCACCCCGGGGCCGTCACCCCCAGCATCTGAGGCAGAACGGACGCCACACCCCTTCTGCGTGAACGAGCCGGCAGCACCGTGCAACTTTAATCATCCGAGACAGGACTGAGCGGGAAGGCAGCGAGGAAGGCCCAGCGGCCATGAGGCCCAGTCTCCTGGCTTCCGGCCAGCGGGCAGCCTGGAGTGAGCCTCGCTGGAACCTCCCGGTGCTTTCTTTCAGCTCAGAGAGATCAGTGGGAGCAGGGGGACATCTGGAGGCCGGTGTGGGAGGCGGCTGTTGCGGAGGGGAAGGAGCTGGGCTCAGTGCCCGCCCTGGGGGGGGGGGGGGTGTGCCCCTGGGGGAGGGCAGCCCCCGGCTAGTCCACCCCCGAGGAGTTGGTCAGGTAGAAGGGGCGGATGACCCCCCGGAAGCTGCTGAAGGAGCCTGCGGGGCAGGGGAAGAAGGAGGCCCTCCGGGAGCTGTTGGCGTTCAGGGCGCTGGGGATCTCGGCCTTCCCGCCCTCGAAGGCCGTGACGTCGGCCACAAAGCGGCCCCCGCAGAGCATCAGCGCTTTGTTCTCGTAGCCGATGGTGGGGTCGGAGGAGCCGGACTTGGAGAGGCCCAGGATGGGCATCTCGTCCGAGGAGCACGAGAACCCGTAGTTCCAGCAGCTCTGGACCGTGGGGAGGTAGACGAGGGTCCAGGAGACGCGGCTGTTTCGGAAGAGGAAGCTGGGGTGCTGCGGAGTCTGGAAGTACTTTGTACCGTAGCGGTCATAGCTTTTGGAGTACGAGCCATAATGGTAGGGGTACGAGTCGTAGTCGTAAGAGCGGCGGGAGGAGTCTCGGGAGCTCCTGGCCACGGCCCCGCTCCAGGTGGGCGAGGTGTAGAGCCGGGGCTGGTAGGCGTCCTGGCTGAGGTTCAGGCCGCGGAGCTGGGCCAGCAGCGGCAGGGGCACCGTGTGGAACTCCAGGGCCTGCAGGGTCTGCTCCTGGAACAGGGCCCGGTGGCTGCGGTACAGGCTCAGGTTGCTCTGCAGCTGGAAGAGGTCCTCGGGCGGGATCATGGGGAAGCGGACCTCCCGCACCAGGCCCTCCACGTCCCCGGGGGCGGCCCCCTTCTCCCGGCTCCAGGCGTCCAGGGCCGTCAGCAGGGCCAGCTCGCTGGGCACGGCCAGCTCGCTCCGGGAGAGCAGGGCGCGGAGCAGGGCCGTGGGGACTCGCGGCCAGGCCTCGGCCCCCGTCAGGGCCTCGAAGTTCCAGGCCAGGAACTGCACGCACAGCTCCTCCAGCGTGGGGTCCCGCGTGGCCAGGGCGTAGGCGTGGAGGTCCAGGGCCGTCTGGAAGGACAGGTCCTCGGGCAGCAGGAAGGCGAAGAGGCTCGCGCAGTAGGCCTGCAGCTGCTGGGCCCCGAAGACAGAGGCCAGCTTGTGGAGGCACTTCACGGTGGGCAGGGCCACGTCGATCCGCCGGGAATAGAAGTACCTGGAGGGGGCGGGGGCTCAGCACCAGGGGCCGCCCCTTGCCCCGCAGGACGACAGGTGTGCCCGGGCGGCTGCCACCTCTCTTCCGGGTTTGCCACTGACCCACTGACCCCTGCGTGCGGCCATTGCAAGAGGCATCAGCCCCCATCCTCCCCCCGGTTTATCTCCGGTCAACCCACATTCCAACCTCGAGTTTGCTCAGAGCCCTGGGCACTGACAACGGGGCGGACCCCGGGCCCTGTCGGCTGCGAGAGGCCCCACCACGTCCTGGTCTCCCTCTTCCATCGACATCCCCGGGGCCACGATCCCCGCCGGGGGGCCGAGCTCGGCCTCGGCAGGGCCTCAGTGCCAGGACCTGCTGGCCACCCTGGGCACTGCCCCTTCTACTGCAACGAGCCCCCTGCCCCCCACCCGGGGCCCAGCCAGTGGCGGTGACAGAGGGCAGGCCCGGCAGGATGATTTTGTCACCGCCTCTTGCTACTCATTTCAGCTGCGCAGTCCCCACCCAGCCCCGGGCTCCGCCTGCCCCTGAGTGGTGGGAGCAGTCACCATCGTCCCCAGCCCTGCCAACACCCTGAAAGGAGTGGGGTGTCAATGACCCGAGAAATCACGGGCACTGGCGAGGGGCCGGGTAACTGGCAGAGGCCTCAGCAGCGGAAGGGGGTGTCTGCGGGCTGGCCCCAGGGGGAGGGGTCTCCTGAGGCCTCCTGGGGCCGGACACGCAGCCTCTGCCTTGGGGGCAGGAAAGAGACAGACAGAAGACAGACAGACAAGCAGGCAGAGAGCCCCGAGCATTGCCCGAGGCTGCGGCACCGGCCTCCTCCTCAGACCGGCCTAGAAGCAAACCCGCCGGACGGGCAGGCTGGGAGCAGGCCTCCGCCTGTTAAATGCCACCTGGTGCGAGTCCCTCTCGCCTGGGAGCGCAAGTCATAAGGGAGACGGCGGCTTTCCTAGGGTTCTTCCAGCCCCGTTCCCACAGCCCCGCGGGGCCCCCTGGTGGTGGCGAGTGAGCACTCCCACAGGGCCCTGCCTGTGTGCGCGTGTGTGTGAGTGTGTGAGTGTGTGCATGTGGTGTGTGTGTGTGCATGTGTGTGCGTGTGTGTGTGATGTGTGTGCGTGTGTGTGTGATGTGTGTGCGTGTGTGTGTGCATGTGCCCAGCCGCCCCGGGACACCCACCTGATGAAGTCTGTGACCACAGGCAGGCACTCGGCGTCCACCTCCATGGTGACCGTGCTGCCCGGCTCTGTCCACAGGGCCTGGGCCTCGGGGTTGCTGGTCAGGATCAGGCTGTGGGCGCACAGGCTCAGCGGCTCGGCGCCGTCCGCCTTCACGGCCACGGTCAGGTCGCAGCCGCGCTGGCTGTCGAAGATCTGCGCGAGGGCCGCGGGCAGCGCCCCGGACAGGTCCAGCGTGTGGGCGCCGCCGGTTTCTAGGAGGGGCAGGGAGGCACCGCTCGCTGGGGAGGCTGGCTCGCCCGGCACAGCCAGCTCTGTGACCCGGAAGTACTTCTCCTCCCCGAGTCAGGTTCGCCCTTGAACTGCAGCCTCTGACCTGCCCTACTACTCAGTAAGGCTCCTGGGGCATGGACGACTGCGCAGAAGACGGGGTGCTCTGCCCCAGTGGCCCCCATTCTCCCAGCCCATACCCCGGCTCAACTCACTGCTCCCAAACCCCGAGGACCCGTCTTTTAAAATTCCAAACCATCGATCAATTGATCACCCAGATATTACCTTCTGACCCCAAGCTCCTCCCACGACGGCCCCAAGCAGAGGGTCTCGGGTGACCCGCGAGGCCTCGGGGTCCTGGGCAGCCTCCTTCAGGGCCCGGGGCGGTTGCGGGATGCGCCCCTCCCCCTCCCCCAGGCATCACTGGGAACTAACTCCACCTGCTCTTCCTTTGCCACAAACAGGTTTAGATCAATCCCCTCACTCAAACCAGGTGGCTCAGCGCCCCACCCCTCCCCACCCCAGACTCTCGGAGCCTCCTGTGCGCGCCACTCAGCAAGGGGGTCCCACCACCGGTGCTTCCTGCCCCGCCCCCCCGCCCAGCCTGCTGCTCCCCTGCACCCACCCAGCCAGGGTGCTCCCCTGCACCCCGTCCCAGCCAGGTGTCCTGCACCCCCACTCCAGCCTGGGTGTTCCCCTGCACCCCGCCCGGCTGGCGTGGCTCAGTGGTTGAGTGTCAACCTATGAACCGGGAAGTCAAGGTTTGATTCCTGGTCAGGGCACATGCTTGGGTTGCAGCCTCAATCCCCAGTAGGGGGCGTGTAGGAGGCAGCCGATCCGTGATTCTGTCTCATCCTGATGTTTCTCTCTCTCTCCCTCTCCCTTCCTAAAATTAAAAAAAAAAAAAAAAAAGATGCCCCAGCCATGGCCGGTGTTGCTCAGTGGTTGGAGCGGCCTCCTATGTACGGAAAGGTGGAGGGTTTGATCCCCGATCAGGTTGGGGGGGTACGGGAGGCAACCGATGTTTCTCTCTCTCTCTCCCCCTTCCTTTCTCTCTCAAAAAGAAAGAAAAGAAACCCCCAGGCCTCTCAGCCCCAGGATGGACCCTCAGCCCCAGGAGGGACCCTCAGCCCCAGGAGGGACCCTCAGCCCCAAGCCCTCAACCCCAGGCCCCTCAGCCCAAGAGAGTCAGCCCCAGGCCCCTCAGCTCCAGGCCCCTCAGCCCCAGGATGGACCCTCAGCCCCAGGCCCTCAACCCCAGGCCCCTCAGCCCCAGGACAGTGAGCCCCAGGCCCCTCAGCCCAGTACGGTCAGCCCCAGGCCCCTCAGCTCCAGGCCCCTCAGCCCCAGGAGGGATCCTCAGCCCCAGGCCCCTCAGCCCAGGACGGTCAGCATGCGCCGGGCACCCGGGGCCTGTGTGACAGGCTGCACTGGGACCCGCAGGAATGAAAGGCTGGCGCTTAGAGAGAAGCCGCACTCTGCAGACCCCTGGGCGTGGGGCCGTGCGGCTCTGCAGGCTGTCCCGCCTCCGGGAGGGTGGGTGTCACCTTGAACCCGCCCACGGGTGTGTGATGGGCTTGGAGGGCCTGCGTGCTGGGCGGGGCAGGGAGCCGCATGACCAGGCCCAGGGGGGGATGCTCGGGGGCCCAGACTTTGGGGGGTCGGGTGGGGCAGCCCCAGGGACCCAGATTTTGGGGGGTTGGGTGGGGCAGCCGCGCACCGTTGCTGCAGATGACGCCGGCGTCCTGGTTGTGCCTGCACTTGCTCCTCAGCCAGCCCAGGGATGAGCAGTTGGCCAGCGAGGTCTCTGTCCCCGAGCACTGCACTTCGTCCAGCATGATGGGGCCCGTTCCTGGGGGACAGCGAGGACAGACACTGGAGGGGCTGGGGCTCCCCGGGACGCCTGACAAAGAGCTGTCACCTCGCTGGCTCGGGGCAGGGGCGGGAGGGCATCCCAGCCCTGAGCGCGGTTACGTCGCGCCCACGTGGGTCTTTACAGGGCTCGCCGTGGCTACTCGACTGCGGGCTCCCGCTTCTCTCTGTGCCACCCGCTAGCCTTCCTCCCCGGTCCGCCCGCCCCGTGGACAGGGAGTTACTGGATCTCGGTTATCCCCTCTTAGGAGTCACAGCCCTGTGCGGGGAGGTCTTCCTGCTCAGCTTTCCTTCGGGTGAAGCGTTTCAGGAAGGTCAGTCCCCGGGAGAGGGGCTGTGGCCGAGGCACGGCCCTGGCTGAGCCCAAGAATGACGTGCCACAGGCAGGGGAGTGAGCACAGGCGGAGGGAGTGGGAGGCCCTCCGTGTCCCAGGTGACGCCCCCCACCCCGTCCCGGGGCCAGGCTGCTAGGGAGCAGGGGACGCGGCCTACCTGGCCCAAAGGCGGCCCTGCCCAGGGCCTCGGTGGCGTTCTCAAACCCCAGGGCGCGGCAGACGACGCTGGCGTCCACCAGGTCCCACAGGTTGTCACACACGGTGCCCCACTGGCCTCCATAGAAGATCTCCACTCGGCCCTCGTTGGGGGCGTCCCCGTTGGCCAGCCGCATGTCACCATCTCTCACGCCTGCGGGGCTCCCGAGGGGCACAGGTCAGCGGGGCAGCGGGCACCGGGCAGGGCTTTGGGTGGTGCGGGGGGGGGGGGGGGGGGGACAGGCTGGAGAGCCAGTGCAGAGAGCGGGTCCGGCCCCGGGGCCCAGGTGCTGTCGGCCAGGCTCAGCCCGGCTGCAGCTGAGCGTCACAGGGCAGTTCTCAGTTGGGGTACCGCAGGCTTCTGCGGGGCCACCAGGGTGAGGAAGGCCCCCAGGGTCTCGGGGTAAAGAGCCTGAGGCAGGCGCCTGGACTCTGCAAGTCCCCGCCCTTGTCCCCCTGCATCTGGCCAGTCTGACGGCCCCTTCTGCACACCCAACCTTCCCCGCCCCCATCTGTCCCCTGGGAGCTGGAGGGAGTGGAGAATTCCTTGGTTTCCCCCAGGTGAAGCCACACGACTTGGGACACCTGGACCTCAGTGAGAGAGGTGTCCTGAGATGACCCATGACCTGAGCTGACCCCATGACCTGAGCTGACCCGTGACCTGAGCTGACCTGTGACCTGAGCTGACCCGTGACCTGAGCTGATCTTAGCTGACCCAGTGACCAGCACCGGTGGAGTGCTGCCTGGCCTCCCGCAGGGCACTAAGCCTGCCCAGCCAGGGAGACACAGCTGCGGGGCCACTGGGGCCCAGCTCACCTTGAGTCCCTGCGACCAGCAGCCACACCCAGAGGAGCCGGGGGAGGGCCATGGCGGCCTGAGAACCTCGTCCTGCAGCGGAAGGAGGCAGAGTGAGACAGCGAGTGAGCCCTGCGGGAGCAGGCGCAGCCTCCAGCCTTCCCTGAGTGGAGGGCAGAGGGCCCCACGGGGGTCCCGCTCCTGCAGAGCTGGTCTCTTCCGAAAGACATGCTCCAAGGATCTGCAGGGCTTGCCCGGATGAAGGGGGGCTGGGTGTCTCTGGGCAGCAAGGACGGAGGAAGAGCTCATCTCAGAAACCAGGCCCCGGGGGCTGTGGGCTGGGACAGGCGGGGAGGGCGGTGCGGTGCGCAGGCCCAGGCAGGGAGAGGCCCAGGGCCTTGCTAGGGACGGGCTCCACCTCAGGAAACAGCCCTGCAGGAGTGGCCAGAGGTTGTGCAGACAGAACATTCCGTGCGCCCTGAGGGGAGGGGAGCCAGAGCAGGCTGAGGGGTGCATGGGGGGCGCAGACATCCCTGCCAGGGCGACAGAGGCCCTGGGCAGCCAGGGAGGCGGACAGGCTGCCCTGCCTCTGTGCAAGTTGGCAAGAGGGCTTGGTCCTCTGGGCAGGTGCAGGCCTGGGCTCGTGCGCAGGTCAGGGACAGGCGGGGCTGCGTCCGAGCAGGCGGTGTCCACGGGGAGCGACCCGCCCGCCCCTGCACGGGACGCCCCGGGGACCGGGGAGCAGGTGATGACCCTGGGCTCGGGGGTGGGAGCGCCAGGGCCCCCACTGGGCGCCAACGGGAAGACGCGGCCCCTCAGGTGCCACCCTTACCTGCCTGAGCGCCGCTGGTGGTCCTGGGCCCGCCTTCCTGCTGCAGGGCCTCTGCAGACTGCCCTTCACCTGGGACCCCGAGGAGCAATGCTTCTGAACACCCCGCCAGTTTCGATTCCCAGAAACCACGTGACATGGTTTTTTTCTGGGGTTGGCTGCTCTCCGGCTCAGGGGGCCCTCTCCCTCCCTCCCTCCCTCTGCCTGTGGGTGGTGAAGGCAGCCGCCCAGGGCAGTATCTGGGTGACCTGATAACCACAGAGGGTGAAAGGGAACAATCTGCACCCCGCCGCTGGGGGGGGGGGGGGCGGGGAATGGCGGGGAGCGTGGGGTGGGGGTGGGGCGGGTCTGCATCAGAGCAGCACGGCTCCTGCTCGCAGCTGACACCTGGTGCTGGTGGAGACGCTCACAATCTCAAGTTGCTCCATCTTCAGCCCCAGGGTCCCAGGAAAACCCTGCCGTCACCAAAGCGGACGGGTCTGCTCCCGGGCCTCACGCCTCCGCCCCCTCCCATCAAGGGAACGTGGGACACAGCGTGCGACACTCTGCAGGTGGCTCAGCTGTGATGGGAGACGCGCAGGCCCCAGACTCCATCCTCGGCCCGGGTGTGACAGTGTGGACGGCGCTGCTGGGACAGGAAGCCACTGCTGACACGTGGGGAGCGCGCTGGGGGCTCTTGGGGGCGGGACCCTGGCTGGCCTGGAAGATACCCTACGTGCCGCACCCCAGCTCCCACAGAGGCAGGAAGGGGTTCGATAACCTGTAGCGAGGCGCTGCCGTAAACCTCGGACATGAACTGTTCTTTGTTAATCCTCATCCGAGGATATTTTCCCATTGGTTTTTAGGGCGCGTGGAAGAGAGAGGGAAAGACAGAAACATGGACATGAGAGGGACACATCAGTTGGTTGCCTCCTGCATGAGGGCCTGGGGCCGGGGAGAAGCTTGCGGCCAAGGTACGTGCCCTCGACTGGGAATTGAACCTGTGGCCCTTCAGTCTATAGCTGATGCTCTATCCACTGAACCCACTGGGCAGGGCCCGAGGCGACTTCTAGCTTACTTTTTGCACGCTGGCCACGGCAGCAGGCCACGCAGCCACAAGTCCCTACTGTGTGAGCCCGTGTATGAGGGCTGCCTCTGGTGCCTGGGACTCCATGTACAGTCCCCGCTCCAGGCCCCGCCTCTGCCCCCGGGAGCCCCCACTCTCCTGGAACCGCCCAGGTCACTGTGTCCCCCTGCTCAGTCCTCGGACCCTCTCCAGGCCTTTTCATTGACCTCCCACAGCACTGGACGTCGACCGACCCCTGGCTGTCCATCCGCTCAGGCTGCAGCAGGAAACAGCGGGCTCTAGCCTCAGATCCTTCGGGGGCTTTCAGAAAGGGGTACAGGCGCTCCCCTCTTGGGAGCAGAGCCCCGCCTCCGCCTCCACACACACCTGCCTTTCTCTCTCCTGGGTGCCACGGGCCTCCTTTGCTGTCTGACTTGTGTCCTGAGCCTACGCAGCCCAGCTGGCTCACTCTACTACCTCTGTGACTTTCTACATAAACGTTCTTTAAACAAACAAAAAAATTATTGATTTCAGAAAGAAACGAAGAGGGAGAGAGAGACATCAATGATGAGAGAGAATCATGGATCGGCTGCCTCCTGCACGCCCCACACTGGGATGGAGCCTGCAACCTGGGCCTGTGCTCTGACCAGGAATCGAATCCTGACCTCCTGGTTCATAGGTTGATGCTCAACCCCTGAGCCACACCGGCCGGGCTAAATGTTCTTTTATAATTTGAAAATAAGGGAGTGGGCTGTTTACAAAGTGTGGTACCTGGAGCTGCGACCCCTCGCAGGCCAGAAGGGACAGGGCTGGAGAGAGTGCAGAGGGCGCTGACCCGACACGGTCAGGGGCTCCCAGATGGCCCACTCCCTCTGCCTCCCAGAGGCCCGAGGAGGAGGCTCCCTCAGGTCAGCCTCTGGGGACCCGGGCAGGGAGGGACAGGAGTGGTGTGAGGGACAAAAGGAAGAGAGGACCGGACCCTGCCTGCGGCCCCCCTGCCCCCCGACCCCGCCTGCGGGTCTCCCCGACCCAGGTGAGGCCTCTCCTTCCCCCTCCTGCTGCCCGAGGCGTCACCCTTAGGGCCCTGCATGTCCTTTGAGCTCTGTGGCTCCTGCAGGTTCCAGACCCTGGGACCTCTGCCGGGCGCCACTCCCAGGGCTCCCAGGCTCCCTGGGGAACTTCCCACACCTCCAGCCACAAACAGGCACCCAGGAGCTGGCGGCTGTGAATGGCTCTATTGTTACCTCCCCTCCTAGGCGGACAAGGAAATCAAAGCACCTGGCCAGGGTCCCACAGCGAGAAGGGCCAAGGCCGGGCGGGTGGAGCCTACGGTTAGCTCTGAACTCGACCAGGGAAGCACCTGGGAAAGGCCGCTCTGTGACTCGGCTTCCAGAGGCCCGTCCGCGAAGGTGGCTGCGCATGAGCAGCGACTGGGCCCGCCCGCCCCCCTTGGAGAGCGGGAGGCGTCAGGGTCTCTCCTGTGCCCCTCGCGGAGCCCTGGCCGCCACACGGAGCAGGAGACGCAGACCTCCGGCCCCTGCACTTTATTGTTCACAGAACCACGGCTCCCGCGGGGAGGCAACCGTCACAAACACGGGGTGGGGGGGGGGGGGGCAGCTTTAAAACACTCCCAACCCCTGAGGGGCGAGTGCTGCAGCCGGGCCCCGCCGGGCACGTGGGACAGGCGTGCCCAGTGGGAGCCACGCACCAGGGAGACGGGCCACCGCCAACAGCTCGCCTTCGTTCTCGCTTTCACGTCTCAGGAGAAGAAACGGACGCCCAGCCGCTCGAGGAACAGGGGCCTCTCGGGCTCCCTCCTGGCGGCTGTCAGTTCCACGCTGAGAAGTCTGGGACAGGTCCACGCGGTCCTTCTCACGGTCCCGGCCCCGTGTTCTCCTGGGGGTGAGGCAGCTTCCGGGCCAGGGCCTCCTCTGCTCGGTCCCAGCTGACCCGTTCCAGCCCTCCAGCTGCTCCCTGCGGCATCGGGGACAGGCCCCGGGACCAGGACCCACGGAGACAAGCGAAGCGGGTGTGAAGTTTCCCTGGAGACGAGCTGCTAGCTCCCGGGAGGAGGAGGAAGGAAGGGCAGGAGGGGACAGGAAGTGTGGGAGAGCCTGGCGCCTCGTCCAGGAAATCAAATCCAAGTCCTTCCTGGGAGTCCCGGAGGGCACGGCGCCTCCATCACCGCGTCCCTCGGCCCAGGGCTCACAGTGTGTAAAAACCTGCCTTGACCACTGTAGCTCTAACTACGATTTCCTCCGCTGCGGGGAGGGGGTTTAATGCGGGACTTTGCTCTGTGTCATAAGATTTGGCGATTCCTTTTTATAAGAAAGGAGATGGCTTTAATTAGAGTAAGTTAATAATTAAAGCTTTAAAGAGCTACGGAGCCACAGAATTTTCCTGAAGGGAGGACATGGAACCGGCCGAGGAAACAGATTGTCCATGTGAGGCTGGGGACCGCGGGTGGGCTGGCGGCCCGGGCTGCCCCGCTCACAGCCCTGCCGCGTCTGTCCGTCTGTCCGCGGTGTCAACAGGTCCTCTCCAAGCAGGAGGGACGGCCTTCGCGCCCGAGGTTCGGGACGGAGGGGGCTTGAGTGCCTGGTGGGCAGGGGCACTTAGGATCCCCGGTCACTGCTGTGTCCCAGACGGGCTCCGCACTTGAGGATGGCAGGAGCCAAGATACATTCATTGAACAAAAGAAGAGAAGGGAGGCCAGATGGAAGGCAGGGCAGGGCCGCCCGGAGCCGGGCCCACCGCGCAGCTTCCACCGCCAGAGGGCAGCACACAGGCCCAGGGCCCGGCAGCCCGGAGCCTGCCCTCGGGGTGGCCCTTCCGGCTCTGAGAGGTCCCTCAGCTGCTCCAGGGGCCTGAACCCCCTACGCTGGAGCCTCTAAACCCCAGACCCACCCCGGAGTCCCGGGAAGAAAAAGAGCAAAACAAACACCACAAAAGTGCAGGCCTCGGCTTTTTATGGAAGCGGAGCCCTGATGCCGCTTAAAACCGTCCAGCCCGCGGTCCCGCCTGACGCCTGAACCTTTGAAATTTAAATAAACTCTATCCCCTCGTACTTCACGTTCCCGACCTTGGTCTCGGGCAGCAGGAAGCGCCCGTCCAGCGTGAAGGCCATGATGTAGGTGGCGACCTTGCCGCCGTCCTCCTCGGACTTGAGGGCCACGATGACCTGGTCGTCGGTGTTGGGCACGAACTTAAAGGAGGAGAAGCCATGCGTGGGCACCGCCTCCCCGACGCGGCGCACGGCGATGGCCCCGAAGTCCGCGCTGGCGCTCAGCAGCAGGTTGGTGCCCTTGCGCTCGTCGTCGCGCTCGCTGTAGCGCTCGTGGCTGGCCCGGCGTGGCAGGAAGAACCAGCGCCGCAGCGCGTCGCTCCAGCAGGCGGACTCGTGGATGAGGTAGCCTGGGACACGGCAGACGGGCCTCAGTGTGGGGTGGCGCCCCGGCTGCCTGCACAGGGGCCTGGTGCCCAGCATGCACTTGGAAGCTGCAGCCCCGGGGCAGGCGGGGGGGGGGGGGCTCGCTCACAGCCCCGCCCTCCCTTCAATCCCCGTGTTTCCCAGAGGCAGCCTCACGCTCGGTCCTCGTCGCCCAGAGGAACGAGGATGGACAGGCCAGAGCCCGCAAAGGCCGTCCGTCCGGGCCCGTCTTCCCTGCCCAGCTTCCCCGGGAACGCCGTGCGGCCACCCCGTGCGGTCTGTCCTCCTGCTTCCCTGTGCTGGTCAGAGCGCAGGCGCAGGGGAGGGGACCAGCAGGCTGCTCTGCGGGGCGGGCTCTCCCACTGCGGGGGCACGGGGCCTAGCTGGGGTCCTCGGCCGCGTCCCCCCAAGTCCAGAGCTGGCCAGGCCTCTCCGAGCATCACGGCACCCACTACAACACTGGCGTCTCTGGGGGGTGAGGGGAGAACCAGAGCTGCCCCCTCCCGCCTCCGCCCGGCGACAGCCATCCGGGCTCCGTCTGGGGGCCGTGACTCGGGGTGACACAGAAAACGCCTCACCTGCCCCCAGAATCCACTGGCCGAGAGACGCACCCCATCAGACGGCCGAAGTCATCAGATTGAGCAAGAAACGAAACCCCTGCCGCCCTGGCCCGGCTCCTACCTGGCGGGTGGATCCCGGCGGCGGCCCGGAGGGCGTTGTAGCTGGCCACCCAGTTCTCGTGGTGCACGCTGCCCCGGAAGCCCACCACCTTCACCCACTCGGGGTTCTCGTTGACCACCTCGCCCGTGGTGGTGGTCCACTCCTTGCCCAGGCCGCCCACGTACAGACGCTCATCCTTCACCGCCAGCCACTCCGCCTTGAAGCCTGCGGACAGGAGACGAGAGGGACTGAGACCCGGCCGGCCCTCTGCCCACGGCGCCTGGCTCCCGGGGGGCTGGCCACCCTGGGCGTCAGCGGTCACCGTGTTAAACTTCACTTGAGTGGACAGGACAGCCTGGCTCGAGCCCCATCCTGGAGGGTCAGCAGCGGGCACACTCCTCAGCGGACCCCACCACAGGACGTACTCTCCCCTACGCCCCTCCCTCTGGGCACGAGTGCTCCCCACGCCAGCGGCAGGCGGAGCCGGCGCTCACCTTTCCCCACGGTGCCGTCGCCGTCCGACAGGATGACCCAGGGCACGGGCGTGTTGCCCTCGATCCGGTAGACCACCCCCGTGCGGTCGTCCACGGAGTAGAGCTTCCCGTTGAAGACGACCAGGTCCGACAGCTCCATGCCCCGCCCCTTTTCCGCCAGGTGGGACTCCAGGACCTTGTGGCCCGGGTCCCACTCCACGGTCACCTGGTCCCCGCTGTGGGACAGGGTCAGGTAGCCCTTCTGCAGGTAGCTGAACCAGGTGTTCTCCTCCCGGGCCTTGGAGTCCGTGTCCAGGTCAGCAATGACTGCGATGCGGTAGCGGGTCCCGCCCGACGTCCTCTGGGGGGCCGACAGGGGGTAGGTGTCATTGTATCGGTCGGCAGCCTGGCTGAGCCGCCAGTTGTGGGCGCTGGGCGCGGGGAGCCTGACCGGGGTCGGGCGGTGGGAGCAGAGCAGCCAGAGCACGGCGACGCCCACGACCGACGGCAGGATCACCTTCCAGCGGACGCGGAAGCGGGGGTCCGTGGCCTTGCTCATGGACGCCAGCGCGGGGAGGCGCCCCACACTTATCCAGGCGGAGTGCATAGACTCATTCCATGCCGGGGGCGGCAGGGCTGGCGGGCGGCCGCACGAAGGGCTGGCGGGACCTGCACACGGGAGGCAGGGAGGTCACGACCTGCGAAATGCAGACCCAGCAGGGCCAGGCGTGGTGGCCCCGGCACCTCCTCGGCTTAATGAAACCCGGACTCTAGCGACATCTGTTTACCCTTCTTCAGCAAGAGGAGCCGTCCTCCCACAGAAAATCACCCTGTGCCCCCCTCCCGGCCAGGTCTGTGCAGGCTGGAGCGTTGGGTCTCAGGGAAAGAGCAGGGGCTGGGGGCTGGCATGGCAGGTGACCGAGGGCATAGGGCTGTGTTCTGTGAAATGCCGCCTCCTCCAGGAAGCCCGCCCTGGAGGCCCTGCTCCTGACAGCACCTCCACCCCTTCCCTGGACCTGTCGCCACCCGACACCAGGTGCAGACATCACTGTCCCCTGAGGCCCACATGGTGGAGGGAGGAAGCACACACCCACTCCCTCCACAGCCCCTGTCCCACGTCCACCTTGGTCACAGGGACCAGCCCCGAGGCCCAGCCTCAGGGCAGCAGGGGCAGTGGACAGGCTGCCACCAGGTGAGTGTCAGCCTCACAGCCCAGACTCACTCTGTACCCCCCCCCCCCCCCCCCCCCCCGTGCCCGCCCAGGCCGCTCTCTGTCCGCTCACTCCTGGCGGGTCAGTAACTACGCGGACGAGCTGGTGACTCGTGCCTGTGACTGTAGCCCCACCTGCCCGCCCCATCCTGGAGGAGCCCTGTCCCTCCCGCCGCTCAGGGCTGGGGCTGCCTGCTTCCCGGAGATGGCGACCGACAGGCCTGCTCCTGAGGCCTGAGCAGTCCCCTGGGGACCCCACTGCACCTCCCGCCACAGCTGACCCTCTGGGGTCCTCGTCCGCCTGTCTCTTCTCAGCCCCCGGGGCCGCCGCCTCCTTCTGAATCGACCTCGTAACCCCTACAGCGAGGGCGCCCCACACCTTCCAGGCTGCGTGCCCGCCCCCATGGCCACCTGGGACAGGAAGGTAAGCTGCCCCCAGCATCCGCTGCTGGAGGCCTGGGGCAGGGCGAGGGCACATCTTTATAAAACCAGGTAACCAGCTGGTCAGGCAGGCCCACCGTCCCGGGCGGGTCCTCGCCCACACTCCCCCACGGCGGAGGGGGCCGACTTCCTGGCATCAGAAAACCAGAGACTTGCTCCATAAAACACAGGTTCCCCACCCGGCGAGGCTCCCCTGCCCAGGTGGCCTGCAGACAACCCTCTCCGTGAGAGCCCCAGGGGACGGCACCCCGCTGGCAGCCCCCCCTGCCGGCAACAGCCCTGGGGAGAGGCACCAGGAGGAGGGTCGTGTCCCCGCTTCCCGCTTTCCAGGGAGCTGTGTCGCAAGAACGGCTCACGGACACTCCTGTTTGTGGCTCTTGTCAAACCAGCATTTCCTTGTAGAGCAGCAGGTCTGCACCAGCCAGCGCGCAGGTTCCCAGGCCCTGGGGGCAGCACCCAGGGAGACCTCGGTTAGGAGTGAGGACGGGCTCGGGCACCCCTACCTTCCCGGGCCATGCTCAGCCTGCCCCCACTCCAGGCCCGGCTCAGACGAAAGGGGCACCACTCCCCGCGCCTCTCGGGCTTCAGTGGGGAGTGGTGAGGGAGGGAGTGGTCGGACAGGTGGCAGAACAAACAGCTGCAGCGGCTCCTCCCTCAGGATCTGGGAGGGCAGGGAGGGCATCCTGTCCAGGATCTGAGATAAGGCCCCCTCCCTGCTCCCTGCCTCTGCCCAGACAGGGGCAGCCCTCTCCTCCCAGCACCCCCTGCAGCCACCACCTTCCTTCCCGCCAGCCACAGCCTCTGATGAAGGCAGACAGTCCCCGCTCTGCCCAGGCGCACTTCCCGATGGGAAAGAAGTGCTGAACCCTCGACAGCCTGGAAGCATGCTCGCTGCACCCGCTCGTGGCTGCCCCACCCCTCCCCGGCACCCCAGCACGCACTGCTCCCTGAGATGGGACCCTTCGTGCTCGCCCCCACCCTAGAGGAGTGACCTGGGCTCCTATTCCCGCTGTCAGGTCACGCAGACTCGGCAGCGGACACGGCAGCTACCTTGCAGCCCCGCAGGCCGGCGGTGGGATGTCGGGCTCTGGACTAACATCACGGGCCGGACCCTCCCGAGGCTGGAGCAGAGAACCCGCTTCCTGGACGTTCGTTTCCAGCCCCCAGTGGCCGCCCGCACCCTTTGGCTTGTGGCCCCTTCCCCCACCGCAAAGCCAGCATCTCTGTGCCGCCCTCATTCCCTCGTGCCCTCTGCTTCCCGCTTCCCGGGAGGACCCTGTGGTCACCCTGGGCGCTCCCGGGCATCCAGCGCGACCCCAGTTTAAGGTAGCTGACAGGCACCCTGACCACCAGCTTTCCCTCGGCCCTTCCTCTGTGCGGGAGCCGGAGCGGTGAGTTCCATTCACCGAGGGCACTTACTACAGAGAAGCCAGTGGGAGTCAAAGGGAAGGCACGCGAGAGGGAAACGGAACATCTTCCCAGGTTCCTCTGGTATCAAGATTTCTTCCCAAGCAACGGTCTTGGTCTAAATCAGCGGTGGGGACCCTTTTCCCTGCCAAGGGCCATGTGGACACTTCTAACATCATTCACCGGCCACACAGAATCACCCCCCTAACATCGGCCGCTGTATCCGGTCACAGATCTCACTGCCTCACCCGACGCCTTGGCGGGGCCAGACCGAATGGTTCTTGGGCGCATAAGGCCCCTGGGCGGGCGGTTCCCCACCTGCTCCACATCAACAGCGTCCTCCTCCCTAGCAGAGGCTTAAATCCCCTCGCTGCGGCATCACTAAGGCGTTCCAGGAACCGCCTCGGCGCCTGCGTTGCTGTGGCCATAAAAACAGGGCGTGGACTGGGTCTGGGGCACAGCTTCGGGGAAGAAAGGAGACGGCGCTCAGGGAAGGCAGCAAATGACCAGACGTACGCCTCGCCTCGCCTGGCCGGAGCGGTCATCTGGTGACAGCGGCACCCGCCTACCTGGGGCGTGTGGTTCCCTCCCCCACCCTGTGTGGTCAGCTCACCTGGACGAGAAAGAGTGGGGAGACCGAAAACCCCCACTCCGTCGGACCTCGGGGGTGGCCTCGGACAGGCCGGAACCCCCAAGCTCCTCCCGGACACGCTCTGCTCTGGGCGGCCAGGAGGCAGAGGGCGGGCCTGCTAACGCCTCCCAGCCCTTTCGCGGGCGGTCAGGCCTGAACAGAGGCTCATTGAGGCCCCAGGAGGGGCACCAGGAGGCCACCTTGTCCGCAGGCTCGGGCTGGACTTTCCGAGGGGAGGTCGATGGGGGGGCCGGGGGCTGGGGAGGGGGGTCTGCAGCCCAGCCAGGAAGATCTGTCAATGGACCGATCTCTGGGTGAGGACCGAGGGCTGCAGAGACCCCGCGGCTCCTGAAGGGTGTGCCCTGCTTCCTTCCACGGACCTTCTGAGCGGCTACGCCGTTGCCAAGGGCCGGCCCTTACACTGAAGAGCCAGCGAGATTCAGTCGCCAGCACACGCGTGTTCCCACACGCAGGCCACATACCCCGAGACAGGCATGAAACGGGGCTGGAGCGCTGAGATCGCCCTCCTGGGGGACACAGGGAGCTCGGAAGAAGGGGATTGCAGTGCCAGGGCCCTGCCAAGCCGGGGACACCGAGGACACGGAAAGGGGAGTTGGGGGGGCGCGGGGGGGGAGGACAGGTGATAGTCTGAAGCAAAGGAGAGGAAGGCCTGGGGGGTGGTGGCGGTGAGAAGGCTGGCCTACTGCAGGTGTGACCAAGTGTCGGGCAGATGGGGGAGCCCCTAATCCCTCAGGAGAGGCCCTGCACAGGTCAGAGTTGGGGTACTGAAATCAGAGGGGGCAGGAAAGGGTTGTCATCAGGGAGAGGAAGGGAATGCACCCATCAGGGTCAAAGGGGGAGGAGTCCCCAAGTCAGAGGGGGGAGGTGTCCCCAAGTCAGAGGGGGGAGGTGTCCCCAAGTCAGAGGGGGGAGGAGTCCCCAAGTCAGAGGGGGGAGGTGTCCCCAAGTCAGAGGGGGGAGGAGTCCCCAAGTCAGAGGGGGGAGGTGTCCCCAAGTCAAAGGGGGTAAGGTGTCCCCAAGTCAGAGGGGCGGTGTCCCCAAGTCAAAGGGGCGGTGTCCCCAAGTCAGAGGGGGTAAGGTGTCCCCAAGTCAGAGGGGGGAGGTGTCCCCAAGTCAGAGGGGGTAAGGTGTCCCCAAGTCAGAGGGGCGGTGTCCCCAAGTCAGAGGGGGGAGGAGTCCCCAAGTCAGAGGGGCGGTGTCCCCAAGTCAAAGGGGGGAGGTGTCCCCAAATCAGAGGGGGGAGGTGTCCCCAAGTCAGAGGGGCGGTGTCCCCAAGTCAGAGGGGGTAAGGTGTCCCCAAGTCAGAGGGGCGGTGTCCCCAAGTCAGAGGGGCAGTGTCCCCAAGTCAGAGGGGGGAGGTGTCCCCAAGTCAGAGGGGCGGTGTCCCCAAGTCAGAGGGGGGAGGTGTCCCCAATTCAGAGGGGGGAGGTGTCCCCAAGTCAGAGGGGCGGTGTCCCCAAGTCAGAGTCAGCGGGAGGGCGGACCTGCGGGGGACGGGGCGTGCGGAGGCCGGCAGCAAGTGGAGCGCGGGCGGCCGGGGGCGCCGTCACTCACCCGGTGCAGACTGGCTCCGGGCCCGCGGACGGGGACCTCGCAGCGCGGAGACCAGGACCGAGCGGAGGGCCGACTTCCGCCCGGCGCGCTCGCCCCGCCTCCGAGCAACACGCTCCCGGCAGCCTCTGCTCTGCAGCTGCGCGCCGGCCGCGGCAAGGCCTGCTGGGAGTTGTAGTTTTTGTGGCTCGGCTAGCGGTCCGGGAGGAGGAGCTGCGGGCGGGGGAAGGGCGGGAGGGACGGCGGGGAGGGCTACCGGGAGGAGGCTCTCATTCCTCGGGCTGAGACCGTAGGACCCCTGCCTGGGCCTCTTTCTGCCACCCCTTCTCAGAGACCCCTCCCCCGGGCCCTTCGGGCGCCCGGTCGGAATGTTGATCAGTTTCCAAAGCAAAGCTCTAAGGGTCTGATGGCCCCAGCGGCCTGGGCCGGGGTTCCTCTGACTTGCAATCAGCAAACCCCTTCCCAGGTCAGGGTCTCTGGTCCGTCGCGTTTCTACAGCCCCCGATTCTCTCAGTGGAAGATGTTAAAGACGTTCCCGCTCCACTCCCAAGTCCCCAAGGATGCTCATCCTAGCAATCCTGGGAAAAGCCGGGTAGGGGTGGCGTGGGGCCGGGCAGGAGCGAGGTGTGGAGGTGCTGGGGGGCCCGCACCTTCAGCCTGAGGTGCCTGCAAGCCTCCGGGGCCTCTCGGGAGCCTTTCGTTAAAGTTACAGGCACAGAGGAAATTTCAAATTGTATAAACGGTGCGCCGTGAAAAATAACCTCCCCTCCCCCTCCCCCTGCATTCCCTCCCCAGAGGCAAGCGCTATTATTAGTTTCTTGTGGTTATTCTTGCAGATAGTTTGTGGCACACAAACAAGTCATAAACACGTATATTAAATTACCTTTTTAAAAACCCAATGGAAACGTGCTAAACACATGATTCTGCATTTTTGGGGGAAGGGGGGACGCAAGGAGCAAGTCTTTTTTTCATTTATGTTTCCTATCATGCTAAACCATGTTCCAACCATATATCATGTATTACTAAAATTACTTTAAATTATTCAAACTTTTATCTACAAAGCTATCTATCATCTATCTATCTATGTATCTATCTATCTATGTATCTATCTATCTATCTATCTATCTAAAAAGCCAGCAACCGGAACGCTGTCACAACCAGAATGACCAGTCGCTATGACACCCACTGCCATCGGTGAACCAGTTGGATCTGGGGGTTGGGCCTGCTGGCCAACCCCCCCGCCCCTCCCCACCCGCCCCCGCCCCCAATGGGCCCCCACCACCTTGATCAGGGGCAGTGCTGGCCAGCCAGCCAGCCATGGCTCCTCCCCCAGACCGCTGGCCCCCAATCGCCCTCCCCACCCCACTCGGGGGCGTGGCCCACCGGCCAACCTCCCACTGTCTCCTCCTCCTGACAGGCCCATCCCCGATCTGCCCCGACCCCACCTGTGCATGAATTCGTGCACTGGGCCTCTAGTGTATATATATAAAAGCCTAAGCAGACTGGCGACCAGACGGTAGCTATAATGTGCACTGACCACCAAGGGGCAGATGCTCAATACAGGAGCAGAAACCACAGGCATGGAAACATGGAACAGACTGATGAATCTCAAAGGGAAGAGGGGAGGGGGGGAGAGCGGGAAGAGATGAACCAAAGATCTTATATGCATACTAGAGGCCCTCGGCCTGAGGCTCTCTGACATCCCCTGAGGGGTCCCGGATTGCAAGAGGGTGCAGGCCAGGCCGAGGGACCCCACTGGTGCACAAATCTGTGCACTGGGCCTCTAGTATCTTTATATGCCTCCTGAGCTTAAAATAATGAAACATAGTCCTGTGATCTTGAAAGCCCTCCAGGTACTCCTCCTGGTTCCCAACTCCCTCTCACCCCAGAGGTGACCATATCTTGAATGTTAGGTTAATTGTTCTCATGCTTTATTTTATAATTTTAGCAAATAGCTATGTATCCCCAACCCATACACATGCCTATAACAACCTTTACAGACGGAAATAAAGCTATGTGCAGGGCTGAGGGAGCCCCTTGCCCCGCGGAGGTTACCAGCTGTATTAATTTTACCAACTGGATGGCCTGAAGAGTCCACTCACCGTCTCCTGCCTGAGAGGGTGGCCACCCCTCTTATAGCTTTTGGCTATATATACATCGTCTTCTGCACATGGGAACCTCCCAGGGCTGCTTTTACAAGATAACCAATCCCTTCCCCATGGACATGTGTGTGATGACAGTGTTATCATAGATCAACAGGCACGCGGCTCTGATCGTTTTGTATTGGTATAAGATTTCACACCAGCTCCACTGTCCTCATTAGTACCTCTTTTTTTAAAAAAAAATATATACTTTTCGCCCTCGCCGGTTTGGCTCAGTGGATAGAGTGTTGGCCTGTGGACTGAGGGGTCCTGGGTTCAATTCCAGTCAAGGGCACGTACCTGTCTGGCCAGTTCAATCCCCAGTGGGTGGGCGTGCAGGAGGCGGCCAATCGATGATTCTCATCATTGATGTTTCTATCTCCCTCTCCCTCTCCCTTCCTCTCTGAAATCAATAAAAATACATTTAAAAAATATATATTTTTAATTGATGTTTTATGGCGCTGGGAGGGGTGGATGGGCTGTCATGGTTTTACCAGGCCTGAAGGTCCTTTCAGGGTCCCCGTGATCCCTTCCAATCACAGCGACGCTCCGGGCACATCCTTGAACTTACTCTTTGCGCTCGATTGTAAGTGTGTCTGTAGGGTAGAGATCTGGAAGGAAGAGGACTATGTCAAAGGGTGTTGCATCCTCGTGAGCCGACTCGTGGTCAGGCTGTGCCGTGAAACGGTGCCCCTCACTGTCAACAATGACTCAGCGGTCACGGTCACTAGGTTTTCCTCCGATTCCCATTCCCCGGCTCATCTTTGCATCCTGGGAGACCTCGCTGAGGCCTCCTGCTGGGAATCCTCTGCTCTTGGTTGTGGCTCCGCATAAAAGACTAAGACTTCTTCCCTTTGATTATTCATCCATGGGTTGACTCAGCGACTCATCCATCTCACAGCCCAGTGCTGAGAACTGCGCCCTCCACCAGGGGGCCCTCCCATTTTATTTGTTATGGAAAACATTGCCTAACCCAGCGGCCTCTGCCCACCTCCATCTAACCCAGCGGTTCTCAACCTGTGGGTCGCGACCCCTCTGGCGGTCGAACGACCCTTTCACGGGGGTCGCCTAAGACCATCCTGCATATCAGATGTTTACATGACGATTCATAACAGTAGCAACATACAGTTATGAAGTAGCAACGAAAATAATTTTATGGTTGGGGGTCCCAACATGAGGAACTGTATTTAAAGGGCCAGAAGGTGGAGAACCCCTGAACCCGAAGTCCTGAAGAGGACTTCCCCCAGCAGGGACGTCGAGAGCTGGGGAACCGGAGGCAGGAGGCGCTGTGTGGCTGGATTAGGGCCAGAAAGCCCATGGATGGTATAGAGAGCCTGCGGTGGTGGCTTCTCCCGAGACTGCCCGTCTGGCCTCCGGCGTGCCGAGGGGACGTCCTGGGAAAGGTCCTTAGACGGCTCTTCTCCAGGTGCGAGGAGCAGAAAGGAAAGCAGGTCGGCCCGTTCGGTCTCCTTAGCTGCCAGTCCCAATCCCCACGTGTCCCGAACCTTCCAGACCCCGGGCACCGCCATCCGGGAGCAACCGGCGTGGGCCAGCCGCCAGGGAGGCCGGGTCTGGCCGCCAAGTTTCCATCTCAGCTCCCTCTCCAAACCTCCGTGGAGACTGTCCCGCCCCCGCCCCTTGGCAGTGGTACCCCCGCCATCTGGCCCTGCCCGTGGCTACCCTTTGGCATGGAATTCAGAAGTTTGCAATACCAGTCTCGGCGCTTGTGGGACCACGGGGCGGCCCGGCCCAAAATAGCTGGGAGAGGCAGACCGTGAGGGCCGCGGTGGGCAAGGCCCAGGGGCCATGGTGGGGGGAGCCTCGAGTCTGACAGACTGGAACAAAGGTCACCTCGTTCCCCAAGGACGAGAAAACAGACGTGCTGAAGAGCAGTGATGGCCCAGGGAGGCAGGAGGGATTGGCACATGGGGGGACCCAGAGTGCTCCCTGGGCAGCTCTTCCCCGGAATGTCTCACGGTCTGGGGGGGGGGGGGGGGGGCAGCCTGGGGCTCCGGGGCCCAGGAGCTGGCCCTGTCCTGGGAATATTCAGGCAGCCTTTGGGGATTAGCCCAGAAAGCCTGGTGTGGGAGGTGAGAGCTCCAGGAATCCCAGGGTGGGCATGGCCTGCCCATCTCCGGGAGGCGGGGCCTCGCCTCTGGGTAGCCCCGCCTCTGACCCGTCCAGGGCTGAGAAATCTCCCCCAGGCACTGCTGCTGGCTTTGGCTCTGATTGGAAAATGCTGGGTTTTTGGGGTTTTTTGTGTGTGTTTGTTTGTTGTTTTTTTTTTTTGTCCTGACTTCTGTCCTGGAGCCGGCCAGGACTCTGTCCAAGGGGAAGATATCTGCTGAATGGGGAACATTCGCCCTGGTTTCTGGGGGGCCTATGGCCGGCCATGGACGAGAACCAGGCCGTCCGCAAGACCGCCCCTGGCTGGCTGAATTTCCCATCTTCCTTACTCACACGCTGTTTTTTAAATATGTATGTTTCATTTTTATTGATGTCAGAGAGGAAGGGAGAGGGAGAGAGAGAGAAACATCAATGATGAGAGAGAATCATGGATCGGCTGCCTCCTGCACACCCCCTACTGGGGATCAAGCCCACAACCCAGGCATGAGCCCTGGCCGGGAATCCAACCGTGACCTCCTGGTTCAGCCTCTGAGCACACAGAGTTCTCGGGGAAGTTCAGTCGTGCGCGGCCGGGGCTTGTTGAACGGAAAGCGCCTCCTGTTACGCACAGGAGGAAGGCCAGCTTATCGGGGTTTTCCTGTGTGACAATCAGCCAGGGACATAAGTCGGGCCAAGCCTCCGGCACGTGCCAGAGATCGTGAGCAGCCTCGAGGCCGCTGACGCAGAAGCAGCGTCTCTGATGGGGACGCCGCGGTTCCTCAGTCTCGCCAGAGAGCCCCTGAGCTCCCCAGGCCCCGCAGGACCAGGCAGCTCCCTTGGCTCCCACGGTGGGGGTGGGGTGGCGGTGGTGGCTGGGTCCCTGTGGAGCGGCCGCTGGGCTCTCACTGGCTCCCCCCCAGAATCCCCCTCTCCTCCACCTCCCTGCTCCCCTGCCTGGTGGATGTCAGGCACCTCCCCTCCTTGATGTCTTCCAGGCAGACACGTGGGGAGCAGAGGCGGAAGGATGTCTCAAGGCGGGGGGGGGGGGGGGGGGTGTGAGTCGCAGGCTCTTTGCTTTGTCCTGTGCACCCCAAACCAGTGTCCCAGGGCCTGTGTCCTTTGTCCAGGGGTAGCCAGGGAGAGGGGCCGCTTGGGGTGAGGAGGAGGCAGAGGGCAGGCACAGCCTCAGGGCAGGCTGGAGAGGACCTGGGAGCAGGTCAGGAAAGAAGCAGAAAAAATAAAACTGTAACCGCAGCAGAGTTTTGCTTCTCTGGGCAGATCCCATCCGATTCCAGAACAAGCCAGCCTGGCTCAGACATTGGGCGTGGGGTGGGAGGGAAGCACCCAGGCACCCCGAGGTAGCTATCGGGCTGTGAGGCAGGGCCAAGGGACTGGCTTAGAAAGAACTTGTGTAGTCCGGCTGGTGTGGCTCAATGGTTGGGCATCGACCTATGAACCAGAAGGTCGCTGGTTTGATTCCTGGTCAGGGCACATGCCTGGGTTTCAGGCTCCATCCCCATGCGGGGTGTGCAGGATGGATGGATGGATGGATGGATGATTCTCTCTCATCATTGATGTTTCTTTCTCTCTCCCTCCCCCTTCCTCTCTGAAATCAATAAAAAAATATTTTAAAAAAGAAAGAACTGTGTACAAGAGGGAGGAAAGGCGAGATTCCCCTCTGGCCCCGCTCACGCCGACCTGGATCTGACCAGAGCAACAGACCATCCCGTCCGAAGAGGCACATGTGTACAGACATGTGCACACAGGCACTTCTGCGCTCTGCTTTGGGGGGGTCACAGATTCCCCCACACGTCCGTGGTTCTGTCCCCAGGTGGAGGCCCTGATCCAAGGCCTGTCTCAGGGCTGCCACGGGTGAGACTCAATCCCTCCCCGCTGGCTACCGGTGCCCCTGAGCTCCCGGAATCCCACCCTCTGCCACCAGGCAACGTGGGGTCCCCCACCCTTCTTGTCCTGGGCTCCAGGCCGCCCCACAGCGGGGTGGGCTTCCAGGCACTCCGAGTGGCCACCCCCGTGTCCCGCCTGGGCCAGCTCCCGGGGCGGCGGGGGGAGGAGGCAGCGGCTCTGCGGGGCACACACACAGTTAACTCTCCGCGGCTGCTGTTTGGATAACAGGCACTGGGAGCCTTGGAGCCGCTCACATCTGGCTGGGCTCCGCTCCTTACGCGTCGGTCCCGCTCGCTCCGGCTCTTCGGCTCTTCCTTCACTTTCGAGAAACCCGTTTCCGCTTCTGGCCCAGAGACCTCGGAGCCCAGGAGATCGAGGTGCCGCCGGGGCGGCCGCTGCCTGCACCGCCTCCCCTTTCCACGCCTTCTCCCCGAGGACTTTTCCCCTCTTCCCGGCTCTCTCCTCGGACAAGTCTGTTCTTCCCCCGACTGCGGGAGGCTCCGCTGCCCGGAGATGCTCTAAGAGGCGGCGCTGAGAGCGGGAGGCCGCAGAGGACGCGGCTGGAGGTAGGTGGCTGGGCGGGACGCGGCGGCGGCAGCGGGACCAGCGCTGCCCTGGCTCCTTTAGCGGCTTCAGCGGGAGCCGGGCCGATGGGGCAGACGCCTTCGCTGCCGGGCGGGCCAGGAGCCCAGTGGGAGGGGCCCTGGTGGCCCTGGTGGCGGTTGTGGCAAAGCGGCAGAAAGACTGGGCGCAGGGGGAGGTCCAAGCCTGGGTCCTGCAGGGAGGGAGCCGGGCTCTGTGGCCGGCAGATGCTGCCAGGAGCGGGGGACTCTCCCTGAGTTTTGTGGGGGTTCCTCTTGCTTCTCTCTTCTCTGGCAGTTTTCGGAGGGTGTGAAAGGGAAAGGAATGGTACCCAAGTCCCCCTCTGCTCCGTGGGGAGCCCCCCACCCCGATGCCACCTGGACCACCTGACAGCAGGTCTGTCCCGCCCGCCTGTGGCCACTTGGACGCCACCCGGGACAGGAAGTGCTGACCTGAGCCGTGGGGTTCCCGGCAGGGCTCCGGCCTGGATGGGAGAATGCATGTCCCTTTTCCAGGGACCCTCTGGGCTGTGGCCCAGGCTGCTGGGAGTGGCCTGGGGCTGGGCTGAGCCCCTGACCCGCCCTTGGCCACTGGGTGCACGGCCTCTGGGTGCCGGCTCCCCCACACCACCCAGCGCTCCCGGGCATGGCCAGGCTGCAGGTACACTTCCCACCGTCCTGGCCCCGCACCGTGTCCGCCTGGGCCCACTGTGCTGATTCCTGGGCAGCCCGGTGTCTCCCGTGGACGCACCCCCCCCAATGCCGGGCACTCACAGCCCTCCTGACCCACTGGGGGACAGGGAGCCGCCTCGCTGGGGCCTGTTTCTGTCTTTTTTGTCACTTTCTGAGAATGGAGGCCGCTGGGCCCACTTGGAGCTTTGAAAATGAGGAGTGGCTCTGGCTGGTGGCTCAATGGTTAGATCGCTGGCCCATGCATGGTTGGGTCTTGGGTTCGATTCCGGTCAAGGGAAGGTTCTCTCCCCGGCCCCTGGTTGGGCGCATGTGGGAGGCAACCAGTCAGTGTGTCTCTGTCTCTCTCACATCTCTCTCTCTCTCTCTCTCTCTCTCTCTCTCTCCCTCCCTCCCTTCTACTCTCTCTGAAAAGCAATAGAAAGAATATGCTCAGGTGAGAATTAACAGAAAGAGAAATACAGAGAAGGCAGAGTGTCCTGAGGAACTGAATTTCCTCCACTGCTGGCTGCGCCCGGGTCCCTGGGGGCTGCGGGGTCCTCGGAGGCCGCGGGGCTGCCTTTTCTAGGGCAGGAGAGCCGGCCGCCAGGCACGTCCCCAAACCGAGGCCCTGCTGCTGGGCGCCAAGGGGAGAGGCCGCGGGGCCAGGAGGCCGCTCTTCCCAGGCCGCCTGGCCCTGTGACCGGAGGGAGGGAGGACACGCAGGTGGAGGGGAGTCGGGGGTCAGAAGGCGGACTCGTCCCCTCCCTTTTCTCCTCCCCTCCTCCCCCTTGACCTGAGAGCTGAGAGCCGAGGGGGAGAGAGGAGCTCCAACCACCATCGCGGCAATAAAAATAGTGGCAGCCTGGATGTGTGTGCATGTGCGTGTGTGCATGTGTGTATGTGCACGTGTGTACATGTGTGTGCGTATGTGCATGTGAGCGCATCTGTGCATGTGTGTGTGTGCATGTGCCCACGTCTGTGCATGTGTGTATGTGTGTGTGTGTGTTTCTCACACAAGCAGGCCCAGAGCATAGTTCCCCACAAGCCCGTCCATGGCACATTCGGCCTCGGACTCCAAGAGCTCATCCCTTGGCGGGGGCAGGAGACCAGGACAGGCCTCCAGCCTGCATCTCTGTGCGCAGAGAAGGCATGTGATTGGCTGGAGGACGCACAGCAATCCGCGCTCAGGCTGGAACCCCAGCTGCTCATCTCCAAATGCCCACTTCCCAGCTGCCCCGAGACAGGCCCTCGGCACAAGGAGGGCAGCTCTGCTTCCCAGGGACCCTGGCCTCGCCTCCTGCTCTTCCTCCTGCTCTCTCTCCTCCTTCTCCCATTTCATCTCTAGGGAGGCTGAGGGAAGTGCCCCCTACACGGCATATATGCCCGGGAGACAGCGGAGCTCCGTGCAGGATGCTGCTGCCGTCGGGGCACTCGTGAGCAGGGGGAGGGGCACCCCACAGGTGGGAGCGGACAGCCGACGTGGCCGGGCGGCCCAGGCTCCTCCCGCGGGACTGGACGGCCCCGCCCTGTTCAGGGAGCAGCGCAGCATGACTTTTTGGAATATGCTGCTTTCCGTTGTTCTTGCTGGTGCCTCTCGCCCGCCCCTAGCCACCAGCTGTAATTAGCATGACTCACAAACCAAATATTTTGGCCTCCAACGTCACCCATCAAAACAGAGATGAAAGGAATTTGGTAGATAGAGCGGAGCTGCTGGCCCCCCCTCCCCCCCCCGGGACTCAGAGGCTCATTGCACGTTTCCCTCCGGGGCTGGAGGCGAGTGCGGGTCCCTGTGCCCGGCCCGGGGCCCCTGGGACCCGAAGGCTGGGGGGTTCCGGGTCCCCAGCTCAGCCGACTGCCCCAGGCAGCATCGCCTGCCACTCCACTGGGGAGGGCCCGGTCTCCCTGCCCGAGACCCAGAGATATTTAATTGGGGGCTGGCCTTCGGCAGCGATTCACCTCGGTGTGTAAGGACCGCGTGGGCTGCGGGGTATTATTTTTGTCCTGATTTTACCTGTGGAAATCTGCCTCCTCTCTCTCTCTCTCTCTCTCTCTCTCTCTTTAAAAATATTTCTATTGATTTCAGAGAGGAAGGGAGAGGGAGAGAGCTAGAAACATCAACAATGAGAGAGAATCATGGATCGGCTGCCTCCTGCACACCCCACACTGGGGATCAAGCCCACAACCCGGGCCTGTGCCCTGACAGGGAATGGAACCATGACCTCCTGGTTCATAGGTCGACGCTCAACCACTGAGCCACACTGGCCGGGTGAACTCTGCCTTCTCTTAAAGTCAAGTGAGAACAGGCAGCTCCCTGGACAAGATCTCGGGCACCTCCCGGCCCTCAGGCAGCGCCAGGATTCTCTGCAGCTTGGAGGACGGTGTGGACAGGACCGTCAGAGCCTGCATGGTCAGGGAGCGGGGAGCCCCAAGAGCTGGTCCCATGAGGCTGGGGCTCGGGACCCTCAGGAGCCTGCCCGGGTCTGTGCCGGGTCCCTGGCCTGGCAGGGCCAGTCTGCACACGGAACCACAGACGCCGGGGCTGGGCACACTGGGGTTCCCCTCTCCCCGAGGCCGAAAGGGACAGGCTCAGGCTGCGATAGCAGTGGGGGCTTGTGGCCCCTGTGCGGACATCTGTTCTCCGGGTCCAGCTGAGAGATGCCGTGAAACGGAGGCGCGCGTGGCCCTCTGCGTCCTGGGCAGGCACCACGCTTGCCCACCTGGCTTCCCAGAGCCGGGCTCCGAGGGGGCGGTGTGGGCAGGGGCACTGGAGGCTCCCCGCCGCCCCCGTGGGTGCTCCTCGCCCGCCCTGGAGGCCCCTGAGCCAACCCTCCTCAGCTGGGCACGGGACTGGCACAGCCGCCGGGGCATCTGCCCGTCCAGGAGGCAGTAGGGACGGCCGCGGGCCAGGCTGCCCGGTGTCTGACTGACTCCCTGGCTCCCTGGCTCCTGCAGGAATTTTCCTTGAAACAAGATGAAGCTGCGTCGGAGACTGCGGGCAGGGGCAGGCGGGCGGGCAGGCGGGCGGGTGGGGAGCGGGGGCGGGGATCAGGAAATCCAGGGCCTGGGAACGCACAGCCCTGGGGGCTCCGGGGCTGGTCTTCCGGGAGGGGCCTGGGAGGCGCTTACAAACACTCAGGCCTCCTTCCTGGGAAGCGACAAGTGGGTGCTGGGAGAGGTGAGTGGATCAGGGGTTGGGGGGTCTGTGGGGCTCCTGGGGCTTCAGACATCGGGACTCCCCTCCCCCTGGCGGTGCAGTGATGAGACGGAGTGAGACTGGGAATGGCACCTGTGGGGGGCGGGGCCGGGCCGGGCAGCTGGGGACGTGGGCTAGAGGCCGACGCCCGGCCCCCGACTGTCCGCTCCAGCTCCCGTTCCCTCCCGCTTCCCGTCCCCTAGGAGGGGTCCCCAGGCCAATCCCCAAGCCCCGCTCCAATGGGCTGCTGGCCACCGGAGGGCATTGGGGGCTGGACGGAACCCCTGTGGCCTCGAAGGACGCGGTCTGCCCGTCCTCCTCCCTCTACCAACGCGGGCTTCTGTCCACCCTGCACATGCCCATCCCACGGTCACGCTGCCCGCGCCCTGCGTGTTGAGGGGCCCGTTCCCCGCGATGCTGTGCCCAAGTCCAAGGCACTAAACCCGGGATGGGCTGTGAGGTGCTGGCAGGCTGGCCTCCCGGAGAAACTCAGCACCGCAGAGGCAGGCGCTCAGCGACCTGCTGACTGAGTGAGTGAGTGAGTGAATGAATGAGTGAGTGAATGAATGAATGAATGAATGAACGAAGGCAAGGGTCCGGCGGGCGGCGGGCTCCTCGGAGCCGAACATGGAGCTGCTGTTCCAGGTGGAGCCACGTGGGCCGCGCAGCTGGATGCCCGGCAGCGGGCGCTGCGGGACCGCAGGCTGGTGGGCTGAGCCTGACCTACCTGCCATCCTGAGGTGAAGGGTCAGGCATCCCAGGGGCTCACCTGAGCTCCATTCCCTCCCCCCGTGCGGCCTGGGGGAGGGGGGTCACGGGAGAAACTGAAGTCGGTGACACTGTATGTGGAAACGCAGCCGCCCGAGCCGCCACCTCGTCCCCTCGTCGGCGCTTCATCATGGTTTAGGGGCTGTTAGCAGAATCTGATCAGTGATGGCCGAGACCGCGCGTGGCCGTTGTGCAGAAATCCTGACGGTGGGCGCAGGGCCGTGGCTCTGTGGCGCCGTCACGTGGCTGCGGGCAGCTCCGCGGGAGCAGGTGCCACTGCTGCCACCCACTCTGGTCCGGCCGGACCCGTGTCCACAGCCCCTGGGCGCCTGCTCCCCGCGCCCCAGAACCCACCCTCTGCCTGGTCCGTGGCACACACTCACCAACCACTCGGGAAGGATGGTGGGCGCCGGCCCTGGGGGACTCGTATCCCACGCGCCCGCGCCAGCCCCTCCCCCTCCCGCTGCTCTGTGCGTGGAGGCGAATTCCCCGAATCTGCAGGCCCAGGGTGGGGCTTATTTGTCGCTTCTCTAAGTGGAAAACAACGTGGACTTAATGGGGAAAAGCTGTGCCTGGTCCAGGGCCCAGACCCAGGCCGAGCAAGCAAGCCCACGGCGCATCCGTGCCCCACCACCCAGAGGCGCCGGCTGCCAGCAGCCAGGTGGGTGGCCTCCGGGTCCTGTGTGTGCCTGTATGTGTGTGTGCGTGTGTACGTGTGTGTGTGTGCGCGCGCACGCGTGTTTGCAGCCTGTGCTTTTGCTCGTCGCCACTTGTGAACGTCTCTCTGTGTCCCTAAACCGTCATCTGTCTGCAGAGGCCACGGAGGGGGCTGCTGGCAAGGGAGACCCCCTCCCGGCATCATTTGCTTGTTTATTGGGGTGAGTGTCCTGGTTCGGTCCAGCCGGGACGCACCAGCCGGGACGCAGCTGGAGCGTTTGCCTCCCTAGTTTGTGCAATTAGCCTGTTCGTCGGGAGGCAGAGGGGGCTGGTGGCCGTGGCTCACGGGGCCGTGGGCTGCGCCTCTTTCTGAAGCACCCGATTTTCTGAGCGCAGGGAAGAGGCGCATTTGAAGGAAAGACGGCCAAGTGGCCACACCAGGATTCCGTGTCCCCCGGACACTTAGTCCTGTGCCCTGCGTCACTCAGCCCCCCTGCCCCCGTCCGTCCAGCAACCCCGCCCTGAGGGAGGCCGCAGCCAAATGTGTGGGCTCCCTGGCCCCCCGGGATGACGGTGCTGCTGGGGAACGGCCGGGAGGTGCGAGTGGAGGTCCACCAGAGGCGAAAGCCAGCCGCCAGCGCCGGGGCCGCGGGAACTGAGGCCCAGCTCGAGTTCAGGAGGAGCGCCTGGTCCGAGGGGCTGGGCGAGGAAGCAACGCTCACAGATGCCTGTCCCGGAGGCAGGAGAGGGGCCTTCCCGGAGGAGGTGGCGTCGGGCTGGAGCCTGGAGAGCACCTCGATGGAGGGGACCTGGATGGGTGTTGAGGACTTCGAGTAGCTCCAGACGCCCGAGCGAAGGACACATGTGCAGGGGAGGGGGGGCCGGCAGGGCCGGAGGGGAGGCGGGAGCCGGGGTTAGACGGTCCCTTTATTTCCATGTGACCCTTGGAAGCCAAGGGTGGGGTTCGGATCTGCAGCTGTGGACACTGGCCCTTGTGAGTGGTGGAGAGACGCGAGGCGGGAGGCAGCCAAGAGCTGACGGGGCGGCGACAGAGGCCGAGGGGGAGAGGACGAGACCTTCCGGCGCGGGGGGGGATGGGTCAGAGGTGGCGGGCACGAAAGGCCGGGTCTGCATGGCTCCCCGATCTCCGGCCTGGGCCCCGTGTCATCGGCACCGTCTTCCACCAGCTGAAAGCCGCAGGGGCAGCGGGTCCGGTGGGCACTGGGTCCAGGGTCTACACGGAGCCGAGAGACGTTCGGAAGGTGGTCGGGGACCTGGTTCTGGCCCGGAGCCGCCAGCAGGACTTTCTGCAGAGAGAGTGCCCGCCCCCCCGGCCAGCGTCCACTCTGTGCTCCGTCTTTGTCTTGTTTATTTTGACTAAGTTAGCGGCCCCGGGGGCCCATGGCTACCGTTTGGAGAGCAGACAGGCCGGGTGGGGACCGAGCCTGGGAGCTTTCAGCCGCCGCCACCGTGTGGGAGTGACAGGCGGCCGGTGGTGGGGGAGGCGCCGAGGGCCCCGGACGGCAGAGAGCCACGTCTCTCAGGGGGCGAGGGCGGCGCTGGGCAGGAGGAGGCCGGGGCCATCGCTGGCAGCCACTCAGCGCCAGCGGCCGGTGGAGGCGGGACGGCTGGGCATGGAGGGACAGCGGCGCTGTCAGCAGAGCCGCGGGGCCGGGCGGGCAGTGGGCTGACCAGAGGCTAAGCTGAACTCTCGTCTTGCCCAGAAGCCAGCGGGCGGGGCACAGGGCCCGGTCTCTGCCCCTGGAGGCGGCTGTCAAACGCGAAGGTGATGTCCAGGCTCCAAAACGCCGAGACGGTCGCACTGTTGTGAGAGGACGGGTGGCGGGCGCAGGCTCGGACCGGTCCTTCCTCCCCGTCGGGGCGCGGTCGGCTCCCGAGGGTGTGGGCTGCGGGGAGGGGCCGAGGCCAGGCCACCTGCGGGCGGCTCAGGGGCAGCACCGGCTCCTCTCCCCGCTCCTCTCTCGCGGGCTCTCCAAGCAGCGGCCAGCACCGCCGAGACCACAGCGGGAGGTCAGCTGAGGACAGGCCCCGTCAAGGAAACCTTTGTTTGCGCTGGGCCGGGAGGGAGCGGAGCGCTGGGCCGGGCTGGCAGGTGCCCCCGGAGGCCTGGCGCCGGCCGCCCCCGGGCCCCGTGGGCAGGGCCTGGGCAGCAACGCCGGCTACGTCCGCTCTCTGCCCAGGTGAGCCGTTCCTGGCCGGGAGTCGCCCCAGGAGAGGACGGAGATGTTTTAGGGTGCGGGGGTCGTGGCCCCTCTTTCCTTTGCTGTTTTGTCCGCAGTAGAGCCGGCTCCCGAGTCCCTCCTTATCCCGGAAAGCCTCGGCCCACCCCTGGCCGTGGGCCCGGGGAAAACAAACAGCCCTCAGAGGCAATCCTCCCCTGAGCCCCGAGAGCCGCTTCTTGGAAGGGGAGGGTCAGTGTGTGGGGACACCCCGTCTCTCAGGAAAGCACCGCTCACGTCCCGGTGACCGGAGCCCCCGCACCCCACCTCCCACCTACCACCTCCCACCTCCGCCTCCGCCTCCTCTACAAGACTGGGGGCACGGGAGAGGGTCTGGGACCCGCTGGGCTGCGGGCCGAGAAGGGACCATGAGCTACGAGATGGGCGTTGGAGTTGGAGACCCCGTCGTGCACGAGCTGGCGTCTCCCTGCCCCTCCTGCCGGGGCCCGAGCGCGGTCAGTGGACGGTGTGTGTGAGGACCGGCTTCTGGGGAGAACGCCCCGATGGTCATCGGGGCCAGAGGGGCACCCCAATACGACGCCTTCTCCCACCAGGCACCCGGGGCCTGGACCCAGGAGACCTGCAGCACCCGAGAGCTCGGGGCCAGGTTGGCCGGAGAATCCCGGTGGGTGTCACGGCAGCGAGGGCAGGAGCGAGGGCAGGAGCAGGGGCAGCTGAGGGCTGGCGAGGCCTGTGCGCATGAGGATGTGAGGGATGCGGAGCTGAACTGCGTCCTGACCCGGAAGACACGAGGTGTGGGAGGGGGTCCCAGCGGAGGCCAAGCTTCCTCAGAGACGCAGGTGGAATTTGGGGCGACGTCCAGGCCCTATCAGAGCCCGACAGAGATACTGGTCTGGGCCGGATTGAGGCCTGGGGCACAGCCAGGCCTCCTGGGAAGCCTGGGATGGGGCCAGTGGGGGGACGAGGAGAGACCCTCGGGGGATGTTAGAGGGGGCTGGGGGCTGATGCGATGTGGGGGTGCAGGGCAGCCAGGCGTCTAAGCGACTCCAGACTTCCAGCTGCTCCTGCTTTGCGGCCTCCTTCCTACCCCGCCGTCCGCATTGCGCCTGAACACCGCTCACGGGCGCTCCCTGCCGTGCGGGGAAAGTCCTGCCCCGCCGCCGCCCGACGCAGTGGCTCCCAGCCGTGCGTGGCTCCCGAGAGCTGGGACGTGGCCAGCCTGACCCAGGAGCTGAATTTTGAATTTTGTCTCCATGTCATTCATTTGCCGTGAAATAGCCACCCGCCGAGGGCAGCGCTGGCCTAGATGCCTCCCACGCGCCATTTCGATTCCTCGAGTGCCATCTGCCTGGCGCTGTCCCTGGCCCGTCTGTCCCCTTTGCAAGACCTGCTCATCCGGGTCCAGTGATCCCGGCTCTTCCCACGGAGCAGCTGGCGGTGGCGGCGGGAGTGCTGTGTTCACCAAACGCTCTGTCCCAGGCGCTGGGCGGGTATGGCTCCCACATGTGGTGCTGAGCCCCCCCCCCCACCCCCCTCGCCAGGGGGGTGACTGTCAGCCTTGGGGTGACAACACGGGGGTGGGCGGGGCCAAAGGCGACGGGCGATTTTAACCAGAAGAAAGCTCAGATGACTGTGAGCGTCACCTCCTCAAAGGCTGCACCCCAGCCCTGGCCGGGTGGCCCAAGGACAGAGCGTCGGCCTGTGGACCAAAGGGTCCCGGGTTTGATTCCTGTCAAGGGCAGGTACCCAGGTTTCAGGTTCCTCCTGGGGTTGGGCCCTGGTCGGGCGCGTGCGGGAGGCAACCAATCGAGATGTGTTTCTCTCACATCAGTGTTTCTCTCTGTCTTTCCCCCTCCTTCCACTCTCCCTAAAAATCAATGGGAAAATATCCTTGGTGAGGATTTAAAAAAAGGGGGGGGTGCACCCCAGGCCCACGCAGGACTGAGAAGGAAGATTGTGAACGAGGAGGTGTCTGCAGCCTCCTGCCTCCTCCAGACCCCGCTTCTGCCCCCTCCTGCTGGGAGGGGTTGTTCCTCGTTGGGGGCCGTGAGCTGGGGCCCCGGGGGGTGGGGGTTTGAGGAGCTGCGGGTCCAGAGGGGAGGCGGAGGAAAGGGCGTTCCTGGGGGTGCCCTGGAACCTGGCAAACGGACTTCTTCCCAGGGCTCGGGGGAGGCGAGTCCAGACTGAGTCACGCTGGGAGTGACCCCAGATGCTGAGGCCGCTTCCCGGACCCGCCTCCGCTGAGCCGGAGCTGCCTTCCCGGGGCAGGCCTGACCCTCGGCGGGGACGCCGGTCCGGGAACGGCTCAGCGCGGTTGGTCTGCAGCCGACCGTTCGAGGTCGGGCCCGTGACTAAGTGAACATAGGCGGGCGCGACGCGGACTCCGCTGCCGGCCTCGGCGCAACGGTTCTGAAGACGTTTCTGGAGAAGGGAGGCGCCCAGAGCGGAGCCCCTCTGCCCCCACGCCCGCCCGGCGCCCCGACTCTGCTGGGCCGGCACACACGCCCAGCCCACCGCCGCCGACACCCTGAGCCAGCCGCACGCTGGCCCCCACCGCCGCTCCGGGCACAGAAACCCCTTTTCCCTACGAGAAAGATACATGGCGGCTGGTGTGCTCAGTGAGGGAGCATCGCCCATGGACCAACAGGCCCGGGTTCGGTTCCCGGTCAGGGCACAGGCCTGGGTTGCGGGCCTGATCCCCAGTAGGGGGCGTGCAAGAGGCAGCCGATCGATGTCTCTCTCATTGATGTATTTATCTCTCTCCCTTCCTCTCTATCTGAAAAGCAATATAAACATATTTTTAAAAGAAAGAAATAAACCGACGGTGGAGCCCCGATTCTCAGGGGGGGTGCCCCCAGGGACACGTGGTGACCGGGGGAGACTGTCTGGGTGTCCCAGCTGCGGGGGGGGTGGGCTGCTGATGGCCCCGTGGTGGAGTCCAGAGATGCTGCTCAACCTCCCACGCTGCCTAGGATGGTCCCCCCAACAGAGAGCGGCCCTGCTCGAGGGCCCGTGGAGCCCGGCTGAGGAGCCCCCGGAGCTTCTGCTGTTTTCCCGCCTTCCCTGGATTTCCTCCCCCCGCCCCCCGCCCGCCTGCCCCGCCCCCAACAAAAAACAAGTTTAAAGAAAATGCAAGCTTGGCATTTAAAAGAAAAAAAAAAAAGAGTGATTCTTAAGGCGACAGGGCAAAACAGGAAATGCAGAGACAGGGAGACGCGGAGAGATAGGGAGACGCGGAGAGTTCAGCTGGACAGACGCTTGTTGACAGCGGTCAAGTTCAGGCTGGTCCAGGAGACACGAGGAGGCCTGGACGCAGAGGCCCCGGGCGCTGTCAGCCGCAGGCCGAGCAGAACCGCAGCCGGAGAGGGAGAGGGCGAGCGACAGGCGTGAGGAGGAGGAGGGCAGGGCTCTGCCAGCGGCAGCGGGCGAGGCGTCAGGAGGGACAGGAGGCACCAAGTCGGGGCTTGAGGGCAGGTAAGACTCTGATGGGACAGCAGGGCAGCCTACGGAGTCCGCATCCCTCCCCCTCCCCCTGGCGCTTAAAGATCAGGCGATCTTAGGCTAACTGGCCAATCTTTGTCTCTGTTTCTTTCTTTTTAAATATATTTTTAGTGATTTCAGAGAGGAAAGGAGGAGAGATAGAAACGTCAGTGATGAGAGAGAACCATTGATCGGCTTTTAAATGGATTTTAAGAAGCACTTTATGAATTACACTGTCTTAGGCAGTGGAAGGAGGTTGCAAGGACTGGGGGTGAGGGGGGGCTGGCCCAGGCGGTCTGGGTCATGGGAAGGTCCCGGGCCTGATGCTTGGCTGGTAGAGAACGTGGAGGTGGGGGCCCGCTGACGCCCTGCGGTGGAGGGTGGGGTCACGCGGAGGTGTGGGTGGCAGGGAGGAGGGGGTTCCTGGGGGGGCGGCCGTCCTGGCTCTGAGCCTCGGCACACCTGCCTTTTCTGTCCCAGGCTGTGTGCCTCCCTCAGGCCCCCTGGGCTTGGTACGGGGTCTCTCCTGAGCCCCCTCCCGCGCGGTGTGAAGCGTGCAGCCCACAGGCCGGCCCAGTGCCCGGTCCCGCCCCCGGCCGCCCCAGGCCTCTGCCCTGTGGGGGTGTGAGGAGCCCGAGGCCCGGCCGTGAAAGCCACCTTCCCCGGGCAGACAGGCACGGACATAAGAAACCGCCTGTGATTCCCCAAAGGTCAGAGGAGGAAGGAAAGCTTGGACGCAGGGAGCTTGTCCCCCCCGCCCCCAGGCTGGTCCCACCCCAATGTGGCGGGGGGCTCCTGTTCTCACGGCCGCTTCCTCCTGGGCGACCCAGTCGGCGGCACTCGGGCCCACAGGTCCTTCGAGTTAAACTGTGAGCCAGGATGGGGGCCTGAGCACAGAAGTGGGGGGGACACCCCTGACTGAACACCATGGGGTTGTTTTGAGCCCAAGCTCCACCCCTTCGGGGGCTCATGGGGACCCCAGGGGATGCCTCTTCCTGGAAGGGCTGTCCAGCTTTGCCGAGAGCCCCCTGAGCACCGGGAGCGAGAGACGGGGGTTGGCCCCCTGGAGACAGCTGTCCACTCATGGGGTCCGGGCTGGGCCTGGGCCTGAACCCCTCTCCAAACTGGATGCTCCAGGACGCTCACTGGCGGCGCCCCCTGGTGGCCACAGAGCGACGTGCAGCCACCTGCCTGCTCACGCGTTTCCGTGGTGCAGCTGGGGCCGGGTCACCAACGGTGACCACGTGACTCACTGGGGAGGATTTTGCTCATTGTGCTAACCGGGCGATAAATGTTCCTCTGCGGGGCCCAGCGGCTGCGGGGGTCCCTTCCTGGGCGGCTTGTGGGCTCAGGCAGCTGGGTGCTCCCAGGGCCCCCAGGGGGCTGGGGCTCCAGGGGCGAGCTGTGTGCACATGGATTCTGGGAGGGCACGTGGGAGGACTTGAGAGTGTGTGAGAGTGTGTGAGTGTGTGTGAGTGTGTGTGAGTGTGAGTGTGCTGAGTGTGTGAGTGTGCTGAGTGTGGGAGAGTGTGTGAGTGTGTGTGAGTGTGAGTGTGTGAGTGTGTGAGTGTGTGAGTGTGAGTGTGCTGAGTGTGAGTGTGTGTGAGTGTGAGTGTGAGTGTGCTGTGTGAGTGTGTGAGTGTGAGTGTGTGTGAGTGTGAGTGTGAGTGTGGGAGAGTGTGTGAGTGTGTGTGAGTGTGAGTGTGTGAGTGTGTGAGAGTGTGTGAGAGTGTGTGAGTGTGAGTGTGCTGAGTGTGTGAGTGTGTGAGTGTGAGTGTGCTGAGTGTGTGCATGAGTGTGCAACTGTGACAGGGTGTGAGTTTGCGTGTAGAAGTGGACTGAGGTGTGTCAAGTGTGTGCACGTGTGTGTGAACATGTAAGTGTGTGCTTGTGAATCTGAGTGTGCTTATGTGTGTGAATGGAAACTGAGGGATGTGCATGTGTGTGTTGCATGTGTGACTGTGTGAGACAGCATGTGTGACAATGTGTGTGACAGCGTGTGTGACAGCGTGTGTGAGAGACAGCGTGTGTGTGGTCGCCCTCCCAGCAGGAGCTGTGGACACTCCCCAGTGTCCTGGGTCTGGGAACACCTTGCCTCCGGCTGTTTCTCTGCGGAGCCCCTGCCAACCCCTCCTCTGGTGTGTCTCTCCCAGCAGAGCGCGGCGGGACCATGGGCTCCCGCGGACCCGGACGCGTGATGGCGTGCTGCCTGCTGCTGGCCTTTGCCTGTGGCCCGGTGCTGGGCCGCGTGCCCCCTGACCCAGAGGAACAGCAGGAGCAGGAGGGGACCGAGGAGCCGCTGCTGGACCATGCTGAGAGGTGAGGCTGCAGGTGAGGGTGCAGGTGAGGGTGCAGGTGAGGCTGCAGGTGAGGGTGCAGGTGAGGGTGCAGGTGAGGGTGCAGGTGAGGCTGCAGGTGAGGGTGCAGGTGAGGGTGCAGGTGAGGGTGCAGGTGAGGCTGCAGGTGAGGCTGCAGGTGAGGGTGCAGGTGAGGGTGCAGGTGAGGCTGCAGGTGAGGGTGCAGGTGAGGGTGCAGGTGTGGGTGCAGGTGAGGGTGTAGGTGAGGCTGCAGGTGTGGGTGCAGGTGAGGGTGTAGGTGAGGGTGCAGGTGAGGGTGCAGGTGAGGGTATAGGTGAGGGTGCAGGTGAGGGTGCAGGTGAGGCTGCAGGTGAGGGTGCAGGTGAGGGTGCAGGTGAGGCTGCAGGTGTGGGTGCAGGTGAGGGTGCAGGTGAGGGTGCAGGTGTGGGTGCAGGTGAGGGTGCAGGTGAGGGTATAGGTGAGGGTGCAGGTGAGGCTGCAGGTGAGGGTGCAGGTGAGGCTGCAGGTGAGGGTGCAGGTGAGGCTGCAGGTGAGGCTGCAGGTGTGGGTGCAGGTGAGGGTGCAGGTGAGGCTGCAGGTGAGGCTGCAGGTGAGGGTGCAGGTGAGGGTGCAGGTGAGGCTGCAGGTGAGGCTGCAGGTGTGGGTGCAGGTGAGGCTGCAGGTGTGGCTGTAGGAGCTCTGGTTGGCCGGGCTGAGGCTGGGGTCCCGGCTCCCAGGGGGCCTGTTCCCCTCTTGATGCTGAGGAGCCGCCCTCAGGGAAGGTGGCCTGGAAGACGGAGGAGCCATTTCTCCCCTCAGTGACCCAGCAGCTCATCTGGAGCTGAGACAGGGACCAGCCTCAGGCCACCCCCAGAGGAGTGCGGCCCTGGGCGGGGTGGGCAGCCTCAGCTTTAACTGAGGAGCCTCTCCTCGCTTCGCCCTTTGACCTGCTGGATCCTGGGGAAGTGGGCGCAGGACGGGAGAGGATGGGGAGGATCGCTGACGTGGGCAACAGAGGCGTGGCTCTCCCGAGACGTTATGAGATTTCCGAATGGCATCGTCTCCGCACTTGACCTTCCATGACAGGCCTCAGGCTCTTTGGGAGGCTTTGTAGGAACCACCGAATATGCAGGGTTTCTCATGAAACTGTCATTGTGACACGTGAGGTCCTGGCACCAGGTGACAGCCGACTCCGGCTTTCAGTGTGTTCACTGATTTGAGCCTGGCTGACCTGGTCCCCAGGCTCCGGCTTCTTCAGGGAACAGTGGGAGTGCGGGGGGGGAGGGGGGGGAGGGGGGGCGGGGGTCAAAGGAACCCCCTCCCCAACCAGCCTCCTCCTCCCTGCCCCCCTCTCTGCTTTTCATGCCACAAACATGGATTGAGTGGCTACTGTGGGCCCGGCCACCTCCTAGGCCCTGGGGCAGACAACGCAGGGCATGGTCCCTGGCCTCCGGGGACTCTCAGGTTGTGGGGGGCAGACACGCACAGTGCCAGGGTCGGGGTGCTGGGGAAGACCCAGCTGAGGAGCCTCCCAGGTGCAGGATTAGGGGCAGCCGGCCCGCAGCTAGGACGGTGCGGTGTGAGCCCTGCGTCCGGGGGGACCGATGATGCTAGTTAGGGGGAGTGGAAGGAAGAGGCTCGAGGGGCGAAGCGGCCGTGGCCGGCCACCAGTTTTACACGCATGCTTGTGGGGCTTGCTGAGTCTCTGGATGGAGAGTCCTGGCAGGAGTTGGGGGTGGCTGAGTCCAGGGCCTATATTCCAACTTCCTGGATATTCTGGGGCGTGGAAGCGGGAGTGGGGTTAGGTCAGGAGCAGGCCCATTGAGAGGGACCGAGGGACGGTGTTCCCTCCAAGAGGGTCCTGTCCCAGCCGGAGCGGAAAAGAGAGGACCGTGCAGGGCGGCACATCGCCACCAGGTGGCAGCACAGGGCCGCCACCGTCCACTCAGCCCGGAGCCAGGTCTTCCCATGTCAGGTTGCACTTTCGCATCTCCAGCTCCTGGGGCTCAAAGGGACCCCAAGGCTCTAGCCGGACCCTCTCACTCACAGTGAGTCAGCTTAGAAGATGGAGCATCTTCTAGGATTGCAGATGCATGAAGGGGACGGCCAGGCACGGCATGGTCCCCGGCGCCCAAAGGCCTCGTCCTCCGGGCGCGTTCTCCCAGCAGCCTCCCTCTTGTAAAACCTCAGATTATTGCTGCTTTTGCTATTACTGTTTCTATTGTTTTTTGGGTTTTTTTTTGTTGAATCCTCACCTGAGGATATTTTCTCATTGATTTTTGGAGAGAGTGGAAGGGAGAGGGGGAGAGACAGAAAGAGAGAAACATGGATGTAAGAGAGACACATCAATTGGTTTGCCTCCCGCACACGCCCTGACCAGGGCCAGGGATCAAGCCTGCAACCAAGGTACGTGCCCTTGACCGGAATAGAACCCGGGACCCTTCCGTCCGCAGGCCAACGCTCTATCCACTGAGCCACACCGGCCAGGGCCCATCACTATTAACTGCTGTTCACAGAGGGCGGGGGCTCTCTCCCAGACCTCGCTGTGGGCCCCGTGGGTCTGTGCTGAGGGAAAGCTGACAGGGCCCCGCATGTCCGGGCCAGGGGGGGGGGGAGCTGGTCAGGACGCCAGGCCCTGGCAGAGGAGGGGTTCCGGCTCCGACCGCTTGTGGCTGTCATGTGACCTGTGACGTCTTTACTCCCTCAGGGCCGAGGACAAGCATGGCAAGTACAGCCCCCGGCAGGGCGAGGAGCCCCCGGCCTCCCGGTGTTATCGCTGCTGCGACCCCGGCGCCCCCCTGTACTCCACGGTCCCGGTGCCGCAGATCAACATCACCATCCTGAAAGGGTCAGGGCCTGCAGAGCTGGGCGGAGGGACTGTCCCCCGGGGCGTGGGGCTGCTCTGTCCAGACAGGGCGGAGGGGCCCGGCTGGCTCCCTCGGGGCACGGGGGTGTGGGCGCAGGCCGGCTGCCCTGGGGGAGGGAGGAAGTGCCCTTTCGGAGGCTCCTGGCCCCTTTCCAGGGGGAGGGATTGGCCTCCCCCACCTGCGTCCACACGCTGGGCCCCTGGGGTCCCTGTTTTGGGGCTTGGTGCTCCCCCCACCCTCCATCCAGCCATCTGCGTGCCCGGGTGCTGCACACGGCGGCTAACCCTGCAAAATCGCGCTTGGGGAGACGCGCGGCTGGGCCCGGGGCCCTGCGTCCCGAACATCTGCAGTCCATTTGCGCCGTGAGCGCGGCCTGGACGCGGCGGCTGTTGCCTTTGGACAAACCACATGTTCCCTCTCCGTTGCCAGGACGTCCCAGCAGGAGCCCTAACGCTGCTGCCCTCTGGGTGGACACGGCACCGCCCTGGGGCTTGGGTGGGCTTTTGACTCTGACGCCACGTGTTTTTCTGTCCCTTTCAGGGGAGAAGGGCGACCGGGGGGTACCGGGGCCTGCAGGGGAAATATGGCAAGCCGGGCGCGGCGGGCGCCCGGGGCCACGCGGGCCCCAAGGGGCAGAAGGGCTCCATGGGCGCCCCGGGCGACCGGTGCAAGAACCACTACGCGGCCTTCTCCGTGGGCAGGAAGAAGCCGCTGCACAGCAACGACTACTACCAGACCGTCATCTTCGACACGGAGTTTGTGAACCTGTACGGCACTTCAACATGTTCACCGGCAAGTTCTACTGCTACGTGCCCGGCCGTCTACTTCTTCAGCCTTCAACGTGGCACACGTGGAACCAGAAGGAGACGTACCTGCACGTCATGCGCAACGCGGAGGAGGTGGTGATCCTGTACGCGCAGGTCAGCGACCGCAGCATCATGCAGAGCCAGAGCCTGATGCTGGCGCTGCGCGAGCAGGACGAGGTGTGGGTGCGGCCTCTTCAAGGGCGAGCTGCGAGAACGCCGTCTTCAGCGACGAGTTCGACACCTACATCACCTTCAGCGGCTACCTGGTCAAGCCCGAGGCCGAGCCCTAGCGCCGGCCCCCCCGCTGCGCTGCCCGCCGCCCTCCCTCCGACCGAGGCCGACCTCCCCGCTCCCGCCCCACGCGACCCCCCGGCCCAGCACAGGCCGCCTGCCCCCGGCAGCTCCTCCCCACGCTGGGTCGCCGGGTCCCCGAGTCCCCCGCTTTGGCGTGCCACACGAGGCCCTGCACGGGAAAAGGGAGGGCGGCCCGGCCGTGTGGGCCCAGCCTGGCTGTCTCCGGAGGTAAAATCGCAGGGCAGGCGCCGTGTGAGACTGGCCACCGCTCCCCGCTGTGGACGTATCCTAAGTGACCCCGCACGGTGGTCCCAGAGGAAGTCATCCCTCCTCCTGTAGCTCCAAGTAATTATGCAAATCTGGAAAGCTGAGCCGAACCCAGGAACCACAGGGAAGGGAGGCGGTGCTGTCTTCCAGCAGCCACCCACCCAGGGGGCCGTTTTCTCTCCTCTCAACAGGAGACAGAGTGGCCACACCCGGCTCCATTCTTTTAGGCCACATAGGAGCCTTCCCACGGGCCAGCCGACCGATGTCCGCCTCCTGGGGAGCGTCCCCGGTGGCCTTGCCCGAGGGTTCAGGGGTCTTTCTGAGCCACAACAGTGAGGTGGGGTCAGGCTGGGGAAGCCAATGTCAGCTTCGCAGAGGGACAGTCTGGCCCTGGCCTGGGGCCCTGTGCTGGGAACGCAGCTCGCTCGCTGTCGCCCACGGCCCCAGACCTGTAGATGTTTCTCTGAGGAGCAAAGCTCAGGACCCCAACACAGAATGGTGCAGCCTCGCCTGGCCCTGCTCAACTCCCCCACCCCTCCAGCCTGGGCAGGGCCTCTGTGCCCGTCCCGGGCATCACCTTCTGACCCTCCTCTCAGGCAGCCAACCGGGGGGCGCAGCAGGCCTCTGATCGGCTCACATCGGAGTGGGAGGAGCTGGGAGGGCTCAGGCCCCGCCCTGATTCGGGGCTTCCCAGGGGGAAGGCATGTCCCACCCCCTGGGGTCAGACCCCCTCTGGGTGGGTGTGGGGCCCCCCCGGGGGCTGCTGCCGAGATGGTGCTCTGGCCTGCGGCCGACTGTGGCCGGGCAGCCTTCCCCGTCTGTGAAGGCCCAGGGCCGGCCCACTCTTACCCGCCGGCCCTCAGCGCCCCGGGAGTCTTCCCTTCACCATCCGGGGCCCCACACGTCCCCCCAAAGGAGTTCTGCTGGTCAGACACCGACTCCGTGCCTCCAGGGCATGCCCTGAGCAGGGTGTCCCCGGGCAGGGTGCCTCCGGGCAGGGTGCTCGCTGCCGCTTCCCGCTGCCCCGACGCTCTTTCAGAAAACATTAAACTGGCATCGTGTGTTTCAGCAGCAAGGCCTCCTTCATGTGGTCATTGAACCTTCTATCGTCACCCCTGAGCCCCACCTACCGCCTGTGGGAGGCCTGGGGGCCCCGGACTGGCACCTGGGGACGTGGGAGCCCAGTGGGCACCGCCTGGGTCCTCAGCCGCCTCTTGCCTCAGGGGATGCGTCTCGCAGGCTCAGCTGGACGCGGCCTGGGGGATGCCCGGTGCCGGAGGAGCCGCGAGTGGCAGGTGGGACTCGGCCCCCTGCATCTGTTTCCTGGGCAACCCAGCAGGAGCCTGATGGCTTCCAACTACAGAGACCAGTTCTCCCCCAGTCCTGGAGGCCAAGACTCACCCGCACCCCGACCCCAGGTCTGTGGGGGGTCCTCCCTGCCCTTCCAGGTTCCGGGCCCGGCGCTCGGGGTTTGAGGCGGTCTCTCCAGCCTCCGCCTGTGTCTGCCTGCACACAGCCTTCTCGGCGTCTCTTACGTCTCCCTCTCCTCTCCCTCCTGGACACTGGTCACTGCACCTGGGCCCAGCCAAACCCAGGATGGCCTCCTGGCGGATCCTCGAGTCCATGATGCCTGCAAAGCCCTCAGCTCCAGAGGAGCCACACACACAGGCACCGGGCAAGGACTGGGCTTGTCTTTCAGGGGGGACACCGTCACCCACTGGCACCTGTGGGCTCGGCACCCCCCGCCCCTGCAGGCTGCTCCCCCCGCAGCCCACAGCCGCTTGCCACCAAGTGGCCGAGAGCAGAGGTGGCTTCTCCCTGGCGCCTGCCAGCCAGGTGCTCAGCCAGGGCCTGACCTGGCGCCGGCGGGCAGCCCCGAGGCCGCCCACTCTTTCTGGGCCGCGCGCTGGCCAACGGCGGGTGTCCTTCCTTCGCTGGGTCCTGGGTGAGCTGTGTGGGCGCTCAGCCTTGGGCTGGGGCCAGACCCGGGCCAGACACTGCCATCCTGCTTCCTGCAGGACGAAGAGCAGGTGCCATACCCCCCCACCCCAGCTGAGGGCCACGGGGCGGGGGGCTCCCTTCCACGCACTGGGAGCAGGACGGGGCATCGTTCCCAAAGGTGG